>NW_024349802.1:7146593-7218800 GCF_902729225.1 Pteropus medius
TTTTTTTTAAGAAAGTACCTATAAAAGGCAGTTGGAAAACAAGCTCGAGTAGGACATTCTTGAATCTCAGTTCCCATGTCTTCAGCTCACTACTATACCCGTTTGTGTAGGTCAGGCCTGGATTTTGGAACGAGCCTCTCTCCCAGAAAGGAAATCTGCCAACCCTCGAAGGCAGCCCAAAGTGGAAACTAAAGGCACACAAAATGCACATAGGTCAGTATCAGGCATGAGGCTGCCTTAGTGTGTGCATCGGCTGGCCTGCTGCCCCTGGCAAGGCTCACAACTAAGAGGACAGGAACCTTTATGGTGCCCATGACAGTTCCTCTATGTTAATGAAGCCACAGAGTGGGACACCTGAGGGGTAACTCTAAGCTGGCCCTAACCCGCCACCCTCCTGAGTAGGGAGACCTGGTGGCTCTGAGGCATAGCCTTCCTCCATAGGAACTGGCTCAGAAAGAGATATTGCCCTTCTAGCCAAATAATTCGTGAAGGTGGCACTCAGTCATATACTGTTTTCAGTTATAAATAGTTGAAGAAGTGACAATAGGTGGTAAATTTGGGGGAAACCAATTGACTGGTAGATTAAAGACAGCTTAATTGTATATTGATGCAGTTCGTCACCCTTTTCAGGGGACTTCATTCAAGCTTTGTTTAAGCATCATTTCTAATTAAGGCTTAAATGGAGAAACTACTGTTTTGTAGTTACCTGAGATTTTTCAGTTCTAAAAAAACAACAAAAAAAAACACATTAAAAAAATCCCCCCAAGTAACCAGCAGTCAGTATGATCATTATGGAAGAGAATTTAGATGGCGATATATTTACAATCAAGGAAAAATCAGCCAATTGTAGTAAATGAAACATCGTTTCCATTTGGAATGGCCTGGAGTAAGTAGACATCCAATGTCTACACTTAAACATTCATCTTGGATTTGGGAATCTGACTTGACCACCTGAAGTTTGAGAAAACAGTCTAAATTCTGGGTTCCATAACTTTTCACCTGACAGCTGGTGGCGCCAAACCCCATCCCCAATTACCTAGGTCATCTTTAAGGTCAATGTCAGCATTGGTAGGATTGATTATGGCCTCCACCTCAAAGCCGGCTAAATTACTGATTTCACTGTGAATAAGGTTCAGCTGAAAAGAAAAGCATGAGGTGGGAAATAACAGGACAGCTGGGAAGTCACAGAGAAGTGAGCCTTGGGATACAGATGAGGGCAGTGAACACTCCAAGTGCACTGAGCTCAAAAGGGAACAGGGAGTTACTGGCTAAAGTATATCCACTTTTAACAGAAGACTAAATGTCAGGATGCTCATAGGAAGTAAGCTAGGCTGGGGGTCTAGAATCCGTTAGTTGATGCTTGGGGCAAAAGAGAGGCATAAGCCACATGGGACTGGTGGATCCACTTCCCTTTAAAGGAACTTGTGACCTGGGGGCCAAAGAAAAGCAGCTGTCAGGACCTTCAGTCAGAGTGCTCACTGTTGGGGCAGGGGTGCTATATGTGACTGTCCTCTTTGAGCACTGGGATGGTGCGGAAGTTGCAGCTGGTTTGGGCAAACCCCTACTGGCCATGGGTCTTTAAGGCTGTCACTAGCACCATGACTACTGGCTGGCTGGCTCCCTGCCCTGCTTAGGGGTGCCAAGGAGCAAGAGTGGTCTGTTGCTCAGTAACAGCTAATTTTACATGTTATTAGTCATGTAATGCTGAAGTTCTGATGAAACCCAGGAAGAGAAATAGCAGTTGTCTAGTGAGACGATGTCTTTTAAGTGTTTTTCTCCTTGTTGGTGAGGTTACTCTGATGCCTAATGGGTCAAGCATTTTCCTTTAGTGAGTTTATGAGTACCCAATGAACTGGCTTTTCCTAAAGAGCCACTGAATGTCCCCCCTCTTCACTGTTTTTCTGCTTCCATAGCAACCTTCAGTATGAGAGGAATCCTAAGTTCTAGACTTGGCTGTTGGAGGGGCAATGGGAATTTGCTGGCCCAGGGAACTACTGTCCTGGGTCCTATTCTTCCCCTTCCTGTTCTTAGGCACAAATGCCTGCAGCAAAGTACTCTGTCTCAATGGAGATGCTCACTCTTCAGTGATATAAATTCCTAACAGCTGCAGCGAAGAGCAATGCCTAAGAGCCCCCAGAGGAGCTGGTGCCCCAGACGACTGAGATCCAGACTGGAAGAGCTGACTGCAGCATGCAGGGCCCAGCAGGGCAGAAGCCTTTGTCCAGGCTCTCACTCCAAGGCCACTTGGCAGGGAGACTACTCTTGGCAACTGAACTCCAAGTCGCTCAATTTCTGAGGCCAAACACTTTGTTGAAAACAAAACTGAACAAAAAAACTAACATTCTAGAAGCATCCGAAATATAAACCCACATTTCCCATTCCTAGAAGCAGTCAGCAGATTCTCAAAAAAGGGATCTGATAAAATTAAAAGTCATCATCCTTTGTGAGAAAACAGGTGTAGAGATAAATTTGGTCACATGGCCAGGGAAGGACTCTGGCTAGGCCCTGTCACAAAGCAGTGGTCTGCATTTTCAGTTTAGACTCAAAGGGAAAAAAGGAACAAGTTTTCTTCCTTGGGCTTTTCAGGACCAGTGGGAAAAAGCTAACAGTGAGATGATCATGAAGAGAGACGCAGCTCCTCTGTACATAGTAAGACCTATGCGCATGGGGTACAAACGAGTCATGTATGCACGCCTGAAGAGGATGCACTGCCTAGTGGACATGTGAATAGGCCTGGTAGGGGCAGAATAGATGCTCAGTCCTACGAGGCCCCAGCCCTTACCCCCAACCCCTACCACTGTCCAGGGTCAAATCCAACTGGGTCTCTCAGCCAAAGGGGCATGTAGCTGGTAAAATAGATTTCTGGGGAACTCTGAAAATTCTCAAGTTTAGCCTGATTTTCCAGGAGAGAAGAGGGTCACTAATGATTTCAGAATTTGAATAAGGTGACCTTCTTTGCCTCATCATTGAGAAAGTGGAAAACTAAGTTTTAAACCAAAGCGCAGAGAATTTAAAATATCTGTGAAGATTGTTGGCCACTGGAATGAATGACTAAAGGGTACTGCTAGTTATAGAACAGAATGGGGTCCCACTTGGCTGTGGAGTTGGGAGAAGCAAACTTAGCCAAGTGTCCTTCAAGATCCTTTCCACCACTGGGACCTGATTATCCTAACTTCAGCTGGCTCTGCTGTCACCTCTGATGTCCATAGCACCCCTAAGTGGTTATGCCCGCGTTAACCTGTTCTCTACACATGATGTAAACTTTAGAGTATAAGCTCCTTGAGGACGAGAGTAGGTTGCCTCCTCCCCCAAGTGCCACACAATGCCTAAGACAATGCTCAGGTTTCTATAGGCACACAAATGGATTTGGAATTAAATGTCCAACATCCTGACATAATTCTGAGATGAAGGAACATCCCCCTTCCTTAAAGCAGAACTAATGGAAGTGGCAAGTCGGGAACCAGGCCCTTGGCCTGGCTTGTACCTGAGATGGCTCAGAGACAACCTGGCCATCCTGAAAAGGAGGCTGGCATCCATCACTTAGGACAGGTCAAGAGGTGGCCTGCCAATAATAGGGAAGGATCTGGTGGCTTGGAGCTACTGGATGGACAACCAGGCTGCCTTGATATGACCTACTTGGCTACAGGATAGTACGATCCTATTTTTTAAAAATATGATATGAACAGAAATTCAATTTTAGGAAATGAAAGTTATTATTAAAGATTATCCGAAGGACTTGCTTAGTCTGGTCTGTAATTGTCAAATTTTGGTGTCTCTCATTCCCTCCTACTAGACAGGTAGAGAAAGGACTGGCCAGTCTTATTTCCCTGTGCTAGTCACATGAAATGCAACTCTTTTCCTGTACTCAGTCTACTTCAGCTAAAGAGGATGGAAAAGGCAGTGTCCTCCATGACACTGATTCTAAATCCCTCCTGGAGAGTCGTGTTCTCTCTGTGGCCTATCCTCCTGCCCTCACCTCTGGGATGAAGACTCCTTTATCTGTACTATGCTGCCCACCCCGATTCCCCCAGAAGCCTCAGGCATGGTGGTGGTACATGGTGGGTTTCAGGTCAGAACATGTCACATAAAGATAAGAACACATGTGGACACTGCTGGAGGCCCAGGAGCTGAGTCATCACTCTTGGTGGCTTCATTAGCTTCCTAAACTGTCGCAGACACCAATCATCAGCCACAGGATGGAAAAGGGGTAATGGCCTTTCTCACAGCTGCTTCAAGAGCCCCTTCTCTCCTTACGGTTTTCCAGCCCCAGGACTAATGTGTCTGGATCTGAGGGAGAAAACCCATGGGACCACATCCCTGCCTTTGGTGGCCTGCAGGGCTGTGGCTGCTGGAGGGCTACAAATACAATCCAGACAGCCAGGGAGGTGTGAAGCCTCACTCATACCCTCCTTACGCTGCCTTCCCAACTGCCTCAAATACCACTGACCCTATGAAATTTACTACTTCTGCACAGATTTATAGAAATACACATTGGCAGTGGGTTTTTATTTTTGTGTTTTGGAAATAAAACCACTGGGTTTTCAAATCTCTGAAAAGGGGCTGTGATATCTGATAAACCACAAAGCAAAAACATTTAGTCAGTTCAGAGTCGCAGCACTGTTTCCTCTTTGAAAATAATTCAACAGTGTGTGTGAACATTGGGTAAAATCATCGAGTAATGAGGGTGATTATTCCTGGACTTCAGTATGTGAAATACATCAACCACCACCACCAGATCCCATGCTCCTAAGCCCGGGCCGCTTTCCTCTGTGAGTAGCTTAGCAACCAGGCCTTATGCGGCTACAGGGAACACTTCTCTTCTTTCACTTCTCTCCACCCTAGCTTGTTTGCAATATTCAAGCCTCAGTTTCATTGTCACAGGTGGAAAAATAAGACTCATAGAGCACGGGGTACCATACAGTCATCGTCCTAAAGTACCATTCTGAAACATTTCCTAAAATCCAAGTCACAATGTTCTTTGTGTAAAAAATTCATATGTGTCAGTTTGACTCTTGCCCCTTTTGCACTACATGCCATGACTTTTACCTGCCAGTAATATCTGATAAAGGGCCGGAAAAAATTGCTTCAAAATAATGCTCCAAACTATAAATACTTGGTCCCTCTGCTGCACACTGCTTTCTAATACTGGTGCCCAGGCTGACCACATTTGGGGGAACACAGTTTACTAAAGGGCATCTGCAGTGCTAGAACTGGGGGTCCCTCGTCCTGGATGTGGAAATATTGGGTCATTAAGCTGTAAGCACATTTAACACGAAGGACAGTGTCATGGCCACTTGGTGTTTTGTTCTCATGGCTGACATTTAATTGCATGCTATGGAAAAAAAGGTCATGGTCTGTCTGGTTCTGCCCTCAGCCCCTTCTCTTATAGTTGATCACTCTATACCGGGTTTCAGCTCAACTAATCCTTTCAGATTCTCCCTCCAAAAGTCGAGACATCAAACAGGCACATTAGTGTCATTTATCAAACCCACTTCTTCTATTTCCTCTGTCATGAATAGTATTAGATGACATATCTGTAAATGATTACAGAGTATCAATACTTCTCTGTAGCCCTTTCCTCCCCAGCATTAGCTGGATTTGTACTTTCTGGTACTTTCATGCCTGTGGCACCTGGTCTTGAGGTCTGAGATCAGGTGTGCCCAAAATAGAGAACGTGCTGCTTGGTTGCAGAGGAGCTAGCAAGGTATCTGCAGTCTTTGTGGACTCCCTTCCAGAGCCCAAGTGCAGCAGAGCTCAGACAAGGCCCTGATCCAAGATCAAGAAGGGCAAGAAGGGCATCTCCATTGTAGAGCTGAGTGCTGCTATTTTGGAAATGTTTGAGTTTATCCACCAAAGGATGTGAGGAGTTCTGACCCAAGGCTGGCTTCAGAGTAGCCAGCAGCGGGGAACAAGAAGGATATTGGGAAGGGAAAGGACAGGGTCAGGGCGCCCAAGGGTAAGGTGGGGGAAGGAGTGAGGGAGAGGGTGGCCCCAGAGACTGAAGTGTCCTACCTGCTGAACAGGCTTTCAAGTCCTAGCTAATTGTCTGAATTAGGGATCTAAAGCACAGAGGAGCTAGTCCCAACTAGCAGGCGTTTCACACTTTCATTTAAACCGAAGCAATTTGGATGACAGGTCACATTAACTTTCAATATATTCCCCAAAGGACACGTTAAAGGGTATACACAGAGACCCAGGTGGCTGCCTTCACTGCTGAGCTGGAATTTTTTAAACAAATAAAAAAAAAATACTTTAAACAAAAACTGTCAAAAGCCCCAGACCTTAAGATGACAACTAGTGCTGCTTATTTTCCTTAGAAAAATGCATACAAAATACAGATAGTGTTTATAAGATGTAAATTGTAATGGTTATTTGCTGGAACACAGAGTCCACCACAGAAATTACATCATGAGAGCCTGCCCCAGTGACAAGAAGGGGGAGAGGAGGAGGAGCACTTGCGATGACGTGAGCAGGACTGTGTCACTGAGACGCAAAAGAAAGCTGACAATGAGGCTCTAAAAATGATGCAACTTCAGAACCAAGTTGTTAACCACATTCCAACTAGACACCATTTACATGGAAGGTCAAATTCATGACTTTAATTTTTTTAAATATAAGATTAAAATTTAAATTAAAGGAAGTTTAAATTCCTCTTTCTCCATCCCAATTTTAGTGTTAATAGAGAAAGATTAACTTTCACTCTCAGGTCTTAAAAGCCTTTGCATCATTTTTATTTTCAACAAAAGTGAATTATCTTTTACAAAACCATGGCGTCCTGGCAAAGTTGCATCACTGGGGTAGCTGAAAATATATTGCCCATGGTTAACAAAACCAAACGACTGGCTCGAAGAGTTGCCAGGCAGCTCAGCGCATCCTTATGTACATCCAGAAACAATCCCACCCCCTGGGTCAGGGGCTCTATCTTCAGCGCCCGCCAGGAGTGAGCTGCCCACTGGATCTTTCTTTTTCCAGGACCCAGTTTTAACTTGTCTTTCCGGCCACAGCTATATGATGACCAGGTTATCCCAGATAACAGCTCCTTCCGAAGACTAACTGGGGTGTACCAACCCCCCACAGGAGCCTTTCCCTCTTCTTTACCATTACCTCCTCTTCCTACCTGCCAGTCTCCCCTCAGCGCTCCTGCCATGGCCTTCCCTGAGGCCCCTCCTAAAGCCACCCCTACCCCCTTTCTCCGCCCACACTCATGAGGTCCGTACTGCTCTTTCCCAGGCCCGCGAGCTGACCAAGGCTGCACATTTGCCTACCTTCTGGCCCAGGAAGAGGCTCTTGGTGGAGAGGACTGTGAAGCCGTCGGCGGGCGTGCCCTCGGTCGTACTGTCGGCACTGGCTGCCTTGCTGACTTCTCCCTGCTTCTTCTTGCACAAACAAAGGAGTCAGAATGTGGCCCACACCGGCAAAGACCCCAGGAACCTAGGCTTTTCTAATAGGAAGCAGCTCAGAGGCCTTGCCCATAATACTCAAGAGAAAACAGGGAACTAAACCCCAAGCACTTTTCAGCTTTTCTCAAAGTGGGGGCTGTGGCTTATTTTGAAGTACAAGAGTTCTACGAAGAACATTAAACTGTACTTCAACACTTGATAATATTTTTTAAAAAGCTATTTAAAGGCAAAATTTTACAACAATAATTTAGAACACAACCATTTTCATAAATTTAGACCCAGTAAATGTCTCTTAATTAAGGGTCTTTACTTCCTAGATATCTGTACAGTATTCAAATTTGAGGAGGAAAAACAGTTTTAGGTTATTAGTTCTTCTAACCTCCCCACCCCAGCCCAGAAAGTAAGACTCACTGGCTTTCCTTCACTAAAACCAGCATTAGAGAAGGATCCACATGGTGGCTCTTGGGGAACCCATCTGTCCCCTGGAGACTCACCCTGCCCCTTTGGTAGGCATGGATCTTGGCATGCTCTTGGGCCTCTAACCAACATCACTGGGAATAAAATATATGTACCCTGGGGTTCCCAAGAGTTTTCCAAGGGGTATGGTGCATGGATGGGTTTAATCAGTCTCCAGATCCTCAACTTTCTGATGTACTTTTTCCTAAAACTGCCCTGCCCTAAGAGTGACCTACACCTGTGGTCACGGTTTCATGCTGGGTCTCCTTGCACAACCACCCGTCTCCCACTTTCCAGAGTAAATATTCGAATGATGCACCACTAAAAAAGCAAAGCATGACTTTCTCAGTCTTTTATACATTTCTGTTAAGGACAAGGGATGTATTAAAAATTGATATTTTAAGTTATTTGGAGATTTTCTGCAGATATACTGTAGAGTGAGGATAGTGGGAATAATGGCAATTTTTTTGGTTTAGACACTAAACCTTTTCCTTCCCCCAATTATCCTGAGGGAGGGTTCAGTGGGAGTAAATGAAGAAAGTAGGACTTCCCCACTATAGTCACAGCCAGTCCTCACAACCCTTCAGACAAGAGTCAGTCCTACACACTGACATGCCAACAGCACTCAAGGCTCAACTACAACAGAAAGGCACACACAATCCACACAAGGGACAGCCCTAGAGCACCCAGATCAGGTAAACAGCAAGACTGCGCCACTGAGCCCCACAAAACACCCACTACACAAAGCCACTCTGTCAAGACTGAGAAATATTGCTAGGCAACCTAATATGTAGAAATAAACACAGGGAGTCAACCAATGAGGAGACAAAGAAACATGTACTAAATGAAAGAATGGAACAAGACACATTGAGACAAATAAAAATTAAAACACAACCACCCAAAATCTATGGGACACAGCCAAAGCAGTTCGAGGAGGGAAATTTATAACAACACAGGCCTACCTCAAGAAACAAGAGAAATTTTAAATAAACAATCTAGCCTTACACCTAAGGGAACCAGAAAAAGAACAGGAAACAAAGCCCAACGTGAGTAGAAGAAAGGAAATAATAACGATCAGAGCAGAAATATATGAAATAGAGTCTAAAAAAATAGAAAAGACCGATAAAACCAAGGGTTGGTCCTTTGAAAAGATAAACACAACCGGTAAAACTTTAGCCAGATTCATCAAAAATGAGAGAACCCAAATAAAATCAGAAGTGGAAGAGAATAATAACTAAAAACACAGGGAAAAAAAGGTTTAATAAAAAATACTACAAACAATTATATGCCAATAAATTATACAACCTGGAAAAAATGGATAAATTCCTAGAAACACACACTCTTCCAAGGATAAATCAGGAAGGAACAGAAAATCTGGACAGACTGATAATTGCTAATGAAATTTAATCAGTAATCAAAAAACTCACAACAAACAAAAGCACTGGACCAGGTGGCTTCACAGGTGAATTCCACCAAACATTTAAAGAAGAATTAATACTAATACTTTTCAAATTATTCCAAAAAACTGAAAAGGAAGAAAGGCTCCTAAACTCATGAGACCAGCATTACCCTGATACCAAAACCAGTCAAAGACATTACAAAAAAAAGAAAATTATAGGTCAATATCCCCAATGAACATAGATGCAAAAATTCTCAATAAAATATTAGCAAATCGAATCCAGTATCACATTTAAAAAATCATACACCATCATCAAGTGGGATTTATTCCTGGGAAGCGATGTTGGTTAAATATCTGCAAATCAATTAACGTGATACACCACATAAATAAAGGATAAAAATCATATGATTATATCAATAGATGCAGAAAGGGCATTTGAAAAAAATCCAACATCGATTTATAATAAAAACTATCAGCAAAATGGGGAATAGAAGGAATATACTTCAACATAATAAGGGCCATATATGACAAACCTACAGCTAACATCATACTCAATAATGAAAAGCTAAAAGCTTTTCCTCTAAGATTAGGAATAAGACAATGATGCCCACTTTCACTTTATTCAACCCAGTATTGTAAGTTCTAGCCACAGCAATCAGATGAGGAAAAAAAAGGCATCTGAATTAGAAAGAAGTAAAACTGTCATTATTTGCAGATAACATGACATTATATAGAGAGAAGCCTAAAGAGTACACTAAAAAGACATTAGAATAAATTAATTCAGTAAAATAGCAGGATAAAAAAATTAACATTCAGAAATCGGTTGCATTTTAATACACCAATAAACTATCCAAAAGAGAAATTAAGAAAACAATCCTATTTACAATTATATCTAAAAGAATAAAATACCCAGGAACAAATTTAACAAAGGAGGTAAAAGACCTATACTCAAAAAATAAGACACTGAAGAAAGAAATTGAAGATACAATTAAATGGAGGGATATACTGTGCTCATGAGTAGGAAGAGTTAACATCTTAAAATATCCATACTACCCAAAACAATCTACAGATTCAATGCAATCTCAATCAAAATACCAATTTTTGACAGAACTAGAACATTTTTCACAGAACTAGAACAAATAATCCTAAAATTTATGTAGAACCACGAAAGACCCTGAATAGCCACAGCAATCTTGAAAAATAAGGACAAAGGTTAGAGGCATCCTTGTTTTCAAACTATATTCCAAAGCTACAGTAATCAAAACAGCATAGTACTGGCATAACAGCAGACGCAAAAATCAATGGAACAGAATAAAGAACCCAGAAATAAACCCACATCTATACGATCAATTAATCTATGACAAAGGAGGCAAGAGTATACAAGGAGTTAAAAACAGTCTCTTCATTAAATGGTGTTGGGAAAACTGGATAGACACATGCGAAATAATGAAATAGATCACTTTATTGCACTATTTATAAGAATAAAAACAAAATAAATTAAAGACAAATGTAAGCCCATAAAACTCCTAGAAGAAAACATACAGAGTACTCTTTGACATTGCTCTTAGTAATATTTTTGTGGATATGTCTCCTTGGGCAAGGGAAAGAAAAGAAGAAAATAAGCAAATGAGATTATATCAAACTAAAAAGTTTTTGCACAGTGAAGGAAACTATCAAAATGAAAATAAAAGCTACTGAATGGGAGAAGATATTCACCAATGATACACCTGATACACCTGATCAAAATATATAACTCATACAACTTAAAAACACAAAAATAAACAATCTGATTTAAAAATGGAGAGGACATACAGATGGCCAATAGACATATGAAAAAATGTTCGACATCACCAATTCTCAGAGAAATGCAAATTAAAACCACAATGAGGTATCACTTCACACCTGTCAGAATGGTTATCATCAATAAATCAACAAACAACAAGTATTGGTGAGGATGTGGAGAAATGGGAACCCTTGTGTACTGCTGATGGGACTGTAAACTGGTGCAGCCACTATGGAAAACCATGTGGAGGGTCTTCAAAAAATAAAGTATTGAACTACCATATAACCCAGCAATTCCACTTCTGGGTATTTATCCAAAGAAATCCAAAACACTAATCACAAAAATATATATATATGCCTATTTTCACTGAAATATTATTTACAATAGCCAAAATATGGAAGAAACCTAAACATCCATCAATAGACAAATGGATAAAGAGGTGGTACATATGTACAATGGGATATTATTCAGCCATAAAAAAATAAAACCTTGCCATTTATGACAACATAGATGGACCTAGAAGATATTATTCTAAGTAAAATAAGCCAGACAGAAAGATAAATGCTATTGATTTCACTTATATGCGAAATCTAAAGAAACAAAACGAACGAACAAACAAAACAGAAAAAAGATTCATAGATACAGGGAACAAACTGATGGTTTCCAGATGAAAGGGCAGTTAGAGAAATGGGTGAAAAGGGTAAAAGATTAAGAAGTATAACTTCCAGTTTCGTAAACAGTCACAGGAATGTAAAGAACAGCAAAGGGAATATCATCAGTAATATAATAACTATGTATGGTATCAGATGGGTACTAGAGTTATTGGGGTGATCACTTCGTAAGTTATATAAATGTCTAATCACTACATTATACACCTAATATAAATATTGTATGTCAATTGTAATTGAAAAAAATTTTTAAGTAGGATATTTAAGTAGGAAATGTTACGAATGCCTTCCTGGAGGATGAATCTATACAGTAAACTCAGGGCAAAGCCTGTGCCCTATCCATTTGCCCATCTAGGATTCAAATTTACTAACACATTAACATTTTTACTTACATTGAGAAATAAGGTCTAATTTTGCTGACTGCTTTAATAATAAGGACTTCTTTGGCATTTAGGCTAACCTGAAACATTTTCCATACATTAAATGAACTAAATCTGAAGATCTAAGGTTTTAATATGGCAAAAAGCATTATATCAAGAAATATGGTAGTAGCAAAGATATATTAAACTTATAACTATTTTGGTTTTCCTAATACTTTGAGTGTATCGGATTTGAGACATGAAAGAGAAACAGGTATAATCAACAACTGCATAGTAAGTATTAGAAAAGCTTTTTTTATACACATTCCAGAAAACAAGAAAGGAAAGGCTGGATAACAAATCCTTTCGCAGGTCAGGTGTTTCTAATTCCGTGCTTTCGATAAAATTGAAGAAATATTAAAGTGAGTTGATAGATCATTAAAGAACAGATTGATGGAGTTGAGTTTAGTTAATAGTAATATACCAATGCCAGTTTCTTAGTTGTGACTGACGTACCAGGGTTATATAAGATGTTAACAAGGAAACTGGGTGTAGGACATTCAGAAACTGTCTGTATTGTCTAATTTTTCTGTAATCTAAAATGATTCTGAAATAAAACATACAGATGGCCAAGAGACAATTATTAAAACAAACTGATGGCAGATTATTATGTGATTGTTGGCATATAACTCAGAATTCAGAGGATTGAGTGATGTCGCTGTAACGAAATCTTTTCCATTCCCATTTATTTTTGTGACAAGATTTTCTAGGCACTTATACCTATAAATATAAAAATACAGGATGCTGAACCCTGTCTCATTTTAGTGTTAAGTAACATTCATTTTAGAATACTTGAGTTAATTTAAAAAATTCTATCTCCATCCAACCAGTTCCAAGAAACTTTTTTCCTTCAGTTATTAAAATGTATGAAGTATTTTTCAGTGTGATCAATTGTGTATTATTAATAAATGTGATAACTATCCAATCCTGTAGAATCCATAACATTTAATGCTTTTCTGAATTTTTTCAAAATAAATTTAAATTTATATACACTATTTTTATTGAGATCAATAGATATTACAAGCATAAAAATGTTACATTAGGATAAAATTTTGTGGGCCAAGGAAAGGGAAAAAAGGGCTCAAGGAGGAAAAGTAATGTCCATTTTCTGACTGTTATTAAAAAAACCCTTATTTTTTTAAATTATAGTATATCAAATCATCATAATATTTAAATTTCTTTGGATACATTTAAATGAGTGATGAAATAGTTTTCTTTTTAAATGTCAATATTTATTATATACCCCAAACCATACCCTTTGTAGATATTTACATTTATTATAAAAAACTTAGAATTCAATTTTGAATGTATGAGATAGATTTTAAAACTCAGGAGATATATAAGCAAAAAAGTTTAAAACCACTGCTGTACTGAGTAAACACCACGCATACAGGAGGTGCTCAGTAAACACTCAAGAATGAGATGCAGTTGATAAGTAGATAAGGATTTAGTACTTCTGCCCAAGCATACTTGGATTTTAAGAGGTGAGAAAGCCCTGACAGAATTCAGGCATCCAGGAATTGGAGCTGGTTTTATTTGGAGGAGGGGAGCCTGAGAGTTGCCCTGATATAACAAGTCAGCAGCTGCCTATGCAGCCAGGTTAACTTAACCTGTGATAATCAATACTCAGCAACACACACAGACGCACGCATGCACGCATGCATGCAGAATATTGGTCTCAGCTACCAAAAAAAAAAAAAAAAAAAAAAAAAAAAAAAAGAAGGGAATCCTGCTAGGAAGCTCAAGGAATTCCAAATAAGATGAACACAAAGAAACCCACACAAAGACACATTATAATTAAAATGTCAAAAGTTAAACACAAGGAGAGAATCTTAAAGGCAGCAAGAGAACAACTGGTTACATACAAGGAACCCACATAAGACTATAATCAGATATTTGAGCAGAAACTTTGCAGGCCAGAAGGGACTAGCACAATATATTCAAAGTGCTGAAAGTAAAATCTTTCCACCCAGAATATTCTACCATCCAGCAAAAGATGTCCTTCAAAATTGAAAAGGAGATAGTTTTCCAGATAAGCAAAAGCTAAAGGAGTCCACACCATTAAACTGGCCTTATAAAAAAATGTTAAAGAGACTTCCTTAAGCTGAAAAGGGTGCTAATTAGAAACAGGAAAATATACGAAGGTATAAATCTCACTGGTAAAGGTAAATATAGAGTAAAAGTGGTGGATTAATCACTAACAAAGCTAGTATGAAGGTAAAGCACAAAAGTAGTAAAAACAATTAGTTAAAAGAGACACAAGATTAAAAAGATGTAAAATGTGACACCAAAAACAAAATGTGGGCGGGAGGATAAAAACAGAGCTTGAGAATGCGTTCAAACTTAAGTTATCAACATATAATAGACTGTTATAAGTGGTTATATGTAAGCCTTATGGTAACCACAAAGCAAAAGTCTAGCATAGATACACAAAAGAGAAAATGGAATCTAAGCATACCACTGAAGAAAATCATCAAATCACAAAGGAAGAGAGCAAGAAAAGAAACAAAGGAACTACCAAATTGCTAGAAAATAATTGGCAAAATGGCATTAAGTGTATATATATCAATAACTACTTTAGATGTAAATGGACTAAATTCTCCAATCAAAAGAGTGGCTGAATGGATAAAAATAAGATCCATCTATCTGCTGCCTACAAGAGACTCACTACAGATTTAAGGACACACACATACTGAAAGTGAATGGATGGAAAAGATTTTCCATGCAAATGGAAACCAAAGGAAAGCTGGGGTAGCTATACTTATACCAGGAAAAATAGACTTTAAAACATAGACTGCAATAACAGACAATCAAGGGCATTACATTATGATAAAGGGATCAGTCCAACAAGAGGATATAACATTTGTAAATATGTATGCACCCAACATAGGAGCACATAAATATATAAACCAAATATTAACAGACCTAAAGGGAGAAACAGTAGGAGACATTAATACCCCATTTTTGTCAATGGATTGATTGTCCGGACAGAAAATCAATAAGGAAACATCAGCTTTAAATGGCACATTATATGAGATGGACTTAACAATTATATCAGATGAACTTAACAATTAAGTACAGAACATTCCATCCAAAAGCAACAGAATACACATTCCTCTCAAGTGCACATAAAACATTCTCCAGCATAGATTATATGTTAGGCCACAAAACAAGTCTTAAGAAGACTAAAATTATTATCAAGCATCTTTTCCGACCACAATGGTATAATACTAGAAATCGATTACAAAAAAGGAAACTGGAAAATTCACAAATATGCGGAGATTGAACAATATGCTAACCATGCATCAAAGAATAAATCAAAAGAAAAATTAAAAAATACCTTGAGAAAAATGAAAATGAAGATATAACATACCAAAACTTATCAGATGCAAGAAAAGCAGCTCTAAGGGTGAAGTTTACAGAAATAAATGCCTACATCAAGAATTAAGAAAAATCCCAAATAAACAACCTTACTTTACAACACCTCAAAAAGTAAAAAAGAACAAAGCTCAAATAGAGCAGAAGAAAGGAAATATCAGAGTGAAAATAAATAAAATAGAAACTAAAAATATAATAGAAAAGATCAATGAAACTAAGAGCTGGTATTTGAAAATATAATCAAAATTGACAAACTTTTGACTAGATTCACCAAGAAATAACGAGAACGCAAATAAAATCAGAAATGAAAGTTAAAACGGATACCACAGAAATACAAAGGATTATGAGACTACTATGAACAATTATATGCCAAAAAATTTGACAACTTAGAAGAAATGGATAAATTCCTAGAAATATACAAACTACCAAGAGGGAATTATCAAGTAACAGAAAATGTGAACAGACCAATTACTAGTAAAGAGATTGAATCGGTAATCAAAAACCTCCCAACAAACAAAAGTCTAGGACCAGATGACTTTATTAGTGAATTCTACTAAACATTTAAAGAATTAATACCTACCCTTCTCAAAATCTTCAAAAATACAGAATGGGCGGAACACTTCCAAACTCATTTTACGAGGCTGGAAATACCCTGATACCAAAACCAAAGAAGGATGCCACAAGCAAAGAAAATTATAGCCTAATATCTCTGATGATCATAGATGTAAAAATTCTTAAAATATTAGCAAATCAAATTCCACAATACATTTAAAGGATCATAAATTAAGATCAAGTAGAATTTATGCCAGTGAAGCAAGGACAATTCAACATCTACAAATCAATAAATGTGACACACCACATTCACAAATGAAGGATAAAAATTATATTATCTCAATGGTGCAGAAAAAGCATTTGACAAAATTCAACACTGATTTATAATAAAAAACTATCAGCAAAATGTTGATTAGAAGGAACATACTTCAACATAATAAAAGCCATATACAATAAGCCCACAGCTAACACCATACTCAACAATGAAAAGCTAAAAGCTTTTCCTCTAAGATCAGGAGCAAGACAAGGATGCCACTATCACCAATTTTATTCATCATAGTTATTGGAAATCCCAGCCACAGCAATAAGGTAAGAGAAAGAAATAAAAGGCAACTGAATCAGAACAGCAGTATAACTGTCACTATTTGCCAATGGCATATTATATATAGAAAACCCTAAAGACTCCACCAAAAAAACTGTCAGAACTAATCAACAAATTCAATAAGGTTGTAAGATACAAAATCAATACACAAAAATCTGTTTCTAGACACTAATAATGACCTATCAGAAAGAAAAATTACAAAAACAATACCATTTACAATTGCATCAAAAATAATACCCAGGAATAAATTTCACCAAGGAGGTGAAAGACCTGTACACTGAAAACTATAAGACATTAATGAAAGAAACTGAAAACACGAATAAATGGAAAGCTATTCTGTACTCATAGAATGGAAGAATTAATACCATTAAAATCTCCACTGCCAAAACAATCTACAGATTCAATGCAATTCCTAATAAGACCCAATGACACTTCTCACAGAAACAAAACAACCCTAAAATTTATATGGAACCACAAAAGACTCTAAAAAGCCAAAGCAATCTTGAGAAATAAGAACGGAGCTGGAGGCATACCTGTTTTCAAACTAAATTACAATGCTATAGTAATCAAAACGGCATGGTATTTCGCATAAAAACAGACACACAGATCGATGGAACAGAATAAAGAGTCCGGAAATAAACCCATGCATATATGGTCAATGAATTTTTGACAAAGGCACAAAATATATTCAATGAGAAAAGAATGGTCTCTTTGATAAAAGGTACTGGGAAAACTGGATATCCATAAGCAAAAGAATGAAACTGTATCCCTATTTTACACCATACACAAAATTCAACTCAAAATGGATTAAAGACTTGAACTAAAACCTGAACTCTAAAACTTCTAAAAGAAAACATAATGGGTAAGCTTCTTGACGTTGGTCTTGATTTTTTTCAATTTGACACAAAACGCAAAGGCAATAAAAGCAAAAATAAACAAATAGGACTACATCAAACTAAAAAGCTTCTGCTCAGCAAAGGAAACCAACGAAATAAAAAGGCAACCTATGGAATCAGAAAAAATATTTACAAGTTACGTATCTGATCTGATAAGAGATTAAGATCCAAATATATACAAAGAACTCATGCAACTCAATAGCAAAACAAAACAAAACAAAACAAAACAAAAAACGCACACACAAAAATCCAATTTAAAAAATGGATAAAAGATCTGAATAGATATTTTCTCCAAATACATACCATGGCCAACAAATACATGAAAAAGTGCTCAACATCACTAATTAATCAGGGAAACACAAGTGAAAACCATAATGAGATATCACTTCACACTTGTCAGGATGACTATTATCGAAAACACAAGAAATGACAAGGACATTGTGAAAAGGGAACCCCTGTGCACTGTTGGTAGGAATGTAAATTGGTACAACTATAGAAAACAGTATGGATATTCCTCAAGAAATTTAAAGTATAACTACCATATGGTATTTATTGGAAGAAAATGAAAACACTAACTTGAAAAGATATATGCGCCCCCATGTTCACTGCAGCATTATTTACAATAGCTAAGATATGGAAACAATCTAAGTATCCATCAACGGATAAATGGATAAAGAAAATGTGATATATGATATATTACATATTATATATATTATAAATGTTTTTATATGATGGAATATTATTCAGCCATAAAAAAGAAAATCCTGTCATTCGCGACAACAGGGATGGAAGTTGAAGGCATTATGGTAAGTGAAATAGGTCAGATAGAGAAAGACAAATACCATGTGATCTCACTTATATGTGGAATCTTAAAAAAAAAAAAAGCTCATAGGTACAAGAAATGGATTGGTGGTTGCCAGAGGTCAGGGGTAGATAAATTGGCTGAAGCAGGTCAAAAGGTACAAACTTCTAGTTATAAATAAGTCATAGGAATGTAATGTACAGCATGGTGACTATAGTTAATAATAATGTATTACATATTTAAAAGTTGCTAAGAGAATAGATCTTAAAAGTTTTCATCACAAGAAAAAAATTTATAACTAAGTATGGGGATTGATGTTAACTAGACTTATTGTGGCAATCATTTCACAATACAGTAAGTCTAGCCTTCACTTAATGTCATCAATTGGTTCTTGGAACTGTGATGAAATGATGAATAATGAAACCGATTTTACCATAGAGTAATTTATATAAACAAGAGTTAAGTTCCTACATCATCTCTCAATGTTATGACAAAATAACATTGACATATCTGCTGTATACCCAAATATCAAAAAACTACTGTCATTAAAAATAAAAATGCATAAAACATCTGCACAAAAGAAAATATCCAAAGGGCCCAAATTCATTTGAAAATATGCTAAAGCTACCTTGGTCATCAGGGCAATACACACGCACCAGGATGGCTAAAATTTAAATCTCAAAATACTCTGCTTTGGCAGAAATATAGAGCTGGAACTCCCATATGCTGCACTGGGACTGTATATTTTTACCATCACTTCGGAAAACTACTTGGTACTATCTTCTAAAGCTGAATATATGAATACCCAAAATACTACATACGATTCCACTTATAAGTATACACTCGACAATGCCACATGTGTGCACCAAAAGGTATACACTTTTGCAGCAAGAGTATCAGTAGGAGCCTCATATTTAAAAAAACTTAAATCTCTCTCTACGATATGGATAAGCACATTGCAGTAAATTCGAACTATAAAATGCAGAGACCTGGTGTTGTCTGCTATATATAATAACCTAGAGAATCTCTCAAACACAATGTTAAGTGATCCCCATCTCTTCTTTCCTCATGCTGTACAAAAAAAAATAAAAATAAAAAGTTGTGTACATATATATACAATAGATTATTATTCAGCCATAAAAAGGAAATCCTGCCATTTGTGACAATACAGATGAAATTTGAGGGTATTATGCTAAGTGAAAAAAGTCAAAGACAAATACTGTATGATCTCACTTATATGTGGAATCTTTAAAAACAAAATAAGAAAACCCAAACTATAATAAATCAGATTTGTGGTTAGCAAAGGCAAGGGTTGGAAGGAGAACTAAATGAAAGTGGTCAAAGGTATAAACTTCTAGTCATAAAGGAGGATGAGGTATGTCATGTACAATGTGACTGCAGTAAACACCGCTGTGTGATCTGAAAGTTAAGAGTAGATCCTAAAAGTTCTTGTCACAAGGAAAAAAACCATTTTTTTCTTTTTTTCTATATGTGTGTGAGATGATGAATGTTAACTTACTGTGGTAATCATTTCACTATAGTCAATCATACTCAATGCTATGCTATACTCCTTAAATGTATAGTGATATATGTCAGTTACATCTCAATAAGACTAAAAAAAAAAAAGAATGCTGCAGAGGATGGGAAGTGAAAATTGTAAACAAATATATATCATGAATGCACAAATTTAATGAGGGGCAAGAATGTGATATTAAAAAAATAATAAACTTTTTTTAAGCTGCTGCTCCACTCACCCTGCAGTAGGCAGCTTTGCAGCCCTCCACCATCAGAAGAGGGGCTTCTGCCAAGGGAACTGGTCCATGGTCACAGGACATACAAGTGACACTATGTTTGAACTGTGAAGTTCTACATTTGATTCCTAGTTCTACCAGCTGCATAACCCTTGGGCAAATCACTCACCTTCCCTAAGCCTAACATGCCTCCTTGGGAAAATGAGACTAAAGTGGGAGAATTCCACATTTAACACGTGGCCAAGAGAGGAGAGTAAGTGGTCAAACTCCTTGCAAGACAAGCCCTTTCTTCCAGGTTCTCTGAAGTCCATCTAGGGGTGCTTTAAGTCTGCACAGCTGTCTTGTGAGATGTCACTACATTCAAATCAAAACAACTGTGCCCTAAGTTTTTTGTAAAGCCTGTAGTCTGGGATTATGTCCCTTCCTGACATTTTGGTATTAAAATGCCCTTTTATGAAATGGTGATAGTAAGAGGTAGATTCTTTTCATCTCCTAACTTGGGGTGGGGGAGCTATCGTGGAAAACTCTTTGTCAATCTCCAAAATGATTGACTTTTTAGAATTTTCTGTTGTTCTACAAATCCAAAAGCTCCCACATACTGTACACATACCCAGCTTTGTTTTCAGCACTGTCCAAAAAGGCTTACATAAAATCATCAACTCAAGATTACCTATGCCCAGTCTCTTTCACTCTGATGTTGGAACTGCCAGAAATTTCATTAAAATTAAGCCAGCAAAATTTTACAAGGATGGCAGCTTCTCAAAAGAACGAATCCCTCTCTTTGGCACCCTTACCAGAACATTCATCACTCAATTTGCAGTTTAAAAATTTCACAGAAAAGAAAGTGGCGCTCTACCAACATCATCCTGGGCTTTGCCAGGCAGTGAGGAGCAAGCATATCTTCACGATCCAGGAGGTGATTTTCAATGGAGGTGGGATACAGCCAGGATGTTGGTACTAACGGGTGTATGGCTGAAAAATCCTGGGTGAGATAATTTTTATCCAGACTTTTTGGCAAAAACAATCTTCTTGGAGAGCCTCTAAATATTGCCCTAGGATTCCTACCACCCTATGGTAACCTGGGGGATTTAGCCACAAATGGTTTCCTTTAAATCTTTGGTATTTTATGCATTTGAAATCTTATCTCAAGAAGGACTCCAGGCTTCTCTGACCACCAAGGCAAGGCATCCATTATGGACATGTTATGGTCTCCACATGAAAATGCTATCAAGGTCTCTTTGGGAGTAGTCAGGCCTGCTCCTGCCTCAGGGCCCACTTACTGTTCCTTGCAGTCACTTGAATGCCCAGTTACCTTACTCCCCCAGGTCTCCATTCAAGTGTCACCTTACCAGAAAGGCTCACATGACCACCTATGTAAAATAACACTGCCCCTGCTGTCCACTTTATTTTTGTGATAGCACCTGCTCTCCCTGCTCCCCAATCTTCTATAATGACTATAACCCCTCAATAGACCAAAGCTCACTGAGCCTGGAGGGAGGGTAAGAGCCTTTTGTTCGCTGCTATACCCCACTACCGAGAACAGTAACAAGCACATGTAGACTTGATAAATGTTGATCACATGAATGCATCTTTTGTAAACAACTCTGTCAAATGTTAAAAGAATAAGGTGGCTTTTGAAATTTCTTAATAGGATAAAATGCTCTATATGTGAGCAATAGCCATCAAAGTTAAAAATACACTGTCCGCCTCAGCAAGTTCACCTTTGAGGATATTATCCTACAGATACTCTTGCACATGAGCACAGAGACTCACATACAGTGATGGTCACTGTGATACTGTTTGTCAGAATGCCAGAAACAACTAGAAGTCCATTCGTGGAGAACTGGGTATGCTGGTTTTGCACCCTATATAATTAGACCTGAACCATGAAACACTAAAGTGGCTCTATGTGCAGATATGGAAGCACTGCCAATAACAGCAGCAGCTAACACTTGTGCCAGACACTGTTACAAGCATTTTACAGGAATTCTCTCTTAGGCCTCGCAATTATCCTGTGTTATATCTCCATTTTACAGATGAGAAAACTGAGACACCAGAGAAGTCAAGTCACTTCCCAAGGTCACACAGCCAAGAAATGGCAGAACTGGAATACAAAGCCAGATGAGCTGGCACCCTTAACCACTACACCACGGTGCCAAAATAGTAGGTAACATGATTGATATGTATATTTTTAAAGGCAGGTAGGATAAGGCAGGCTTTACATTTTATACGCTTTTACATGCATAATTTCTGAAAGGATACATAAATACTTATTACAGAGACTGCTCGGGGGAAAAGTGGGAGGACCGTGGTGGGAGTGAGATTTTATTACTGCACACTCTTTTGTACCATACAAATTCTTATACATAGTACTAGTCAAAAACAAATTATGCAAATGTTCATAGAGTCGCTGGATTGTAAGGCTGGGATGGACCCCATTATTTTATTGGGGGGGGCGTAAACTGAGGCACAGACTTGCCTGAGGCCACTCAAGTAGGAAGGCAAAGCCGTAAGGCACTGCTAGGGCCTCAGACTCCTTGCCCCCGGTGGGTTCCGTTACCTTCTCTTATTCTCTCAGCATTTCCACTATAGCTGACTCAGCTGTCACAACTGGAGACTTTCAAAAGCTTCCAATTACATAGAATTGAGGGGGAAATTATTATTTGGAATTCAAGTGTTGACACTTGAAAAATACCAACTCTCTTTCACTACAAGTGCTTTAGCATGTTACTAAGGCTTTCTCTGCATGTCTCTGGAAAGGTTATTTTCAGCACATTCCACTTAAACCTAGAGATGCAGGTTCTCCACTATTTCTGGGAGCTGACACCACAATTTACATTAAACAAATGTTTTGAAAATTAGCTGTTCACGGTTCCAATTTCAGCTTCCCCCAGGGTTTAATGTTAGCCAAATACTCATACAGTAAGCAGACAATGTGTTTTATTGTGTAGAAGAAAAACAGACCACCATAACAGACTTCCTGCTTTTGTAATCAAGGGAACAGTTGAGTGGTCGAGTGATTATTGGCATATGGTTATTAGAAACACTGAGTTCCAAATATAGCTACTAGGAGCTAAAGACACACACGTACCCCTTCTATATTTCAAGTCCAAAAAGAAACAAAAAGCCTTCCTAGTGTTTGGTCAATTGGGAAGTTCAAAAAGTCATGAGACAAAACTACTAGGGGAGGAATCAGGGTGACAGGGAGCAAGGATCAGCCCAGGGTTGCCAGCCACAATGAAGCTGAAGAGGCTGCTTGAACATGAAAAAGCAGCAGGCCTGCAGGAACAGTACAGTGGCTCTGACTACAGCTGAAGGAAGGCGAGGCTAAGGGACTCTGGTCTGCCCTGATGGCCCCCAGCGCCCAGCACCAAGGGCCCTGATCTGTAGTCAGCCAGCTCCCTGGGGCCCATTAGACTTGGCATCTTTGTCTTCTTTTTTAAAGTTTAAAAAGGATTGCACAGGCACTTTCCCCCTGCCTTCCCCATCCTGCTTCTCCTCCCAACTGCAAATGTTGAGAGAAAAGAAACAGTTCAATCTGCTAATTTTATAGTTGGCAGGAATGAGAACAGGGCATTCTGTGACATCCCCACCTGGCCCCATGCCTCCTCCAGGACTTATGAGCTAGGTGGAGTGTGAGCATCTGGAAACAAACTTATAGGATGCTCTTCAATATCAGATTTCTCTCTCAAAGAGCTGGGAGTGACTCGGAGCCAGGTGGCGTAGGTAGGGTGGGGTGGGTAGCCTGTTGGCAAGAGGAATTTAGATTCTGTTGTTTTGAGGGAAGCATCTATTTGCATCCAGAAGGATGTATCAAAAAATATAGCCTCTTCCACCTCAAATAAAGAAGGCCCACAAACAGTGTGGGCGGGAGGTCAGAGAAGGTATGCCCATGTAGTGAAAGCCAGTCTGTTTGAGGCACAGACAGGTCAGGGACGTGATCTTTAGGCCAACTCAGGGTGGGGCATGCTAGGAGGGTGGGAGGAGCGTGGCTCCAGGTCAGGGCTCCTGGAGCCCGTCCTGGGCAGTGTCCTTATCATCTCACTCTTGTGAGAGGCTTTGGGCTCCAGAAAGAACATCCTGAAACTGCATCATTAGACCCCCCTAGGCATTTCCAAGTTTTTACTGAGGACATCTTCTGCCAGAGGTAACTTCCTCCTAGTCTGGCTGGAGGTTAGACGGATGACTACTGAGGGGTGCCGAAGGGCAGAGCAGCCTTAAGATTCCATTTTATTAAAGACAGAGCTTTAAGTACACTGTCCTTAGTTTGTTGGTCCTGGAGCCAAATGACAACAGCTGAGGGGCAGGGCCCAGTGACAAAGGAACACACTAATGAGAGGGTTTTGCTCACCACAAAAAGATCAGCACCCAGGACCTAGTCTCAGCCCAAGTTGGTCTGGCAGGAAGGGCCTGAATAACACGTCTGTTTTACTCCTTAACAAGGCAACTATTCTATAAAGCAAACTGTCTGGACTGTCCCTTCTGGACACGCTCAGAGGAGGACACACAGCCATGGCAACACAACATTGATCCTGAGAGCTTCAGGGGTGAGCGAGCAGCTGGCACTCTGAGTAGGACTCAGTGGTAGCTGTCCCTAGCACAGAGCAGCTCCTATACACACAGGACCCTTCTCACAGGCGTGGGCATTCCCCTGAAAGGCCAGGCACAGGGTCCTGCCATCCTAATCTGCCTGCAGCTCTCTCCACATCCCTCTTGCCTACAGAAATCCAGTCCTGAAATTGTGTCCAGACTCTGGCCCTTGAGCAGGACTAGGTCCCCTGTAACCAGCTCCCACATATTCCTCCATGGTGTTCCACCCCATCAGTGGGATGAGACTTCAGGAGGAAAGAGACTCCTCCTCACCCCACCCACCTGCACCTGCCCTGCTCTGCTCTGCCCCTCCTCACACATCCCTGTCAAATCACATACCTTGGATTTCCGGGCCCCTTTCTTCCCTCCTGTTTTCTTAGATACAGGCTTCTTCTGGGATGGAGACTTGGCCTTTTTGGCAGGGGGTGGCGTGATGATGGCTTCCAATTTCCCTTTGGATCCTCGTTTCTTCGCTAGCAACTCAGGGTGGATGTTTGGTAACACCCCACCACTAGCTATGGTGACTCCTTTTAGCAGCTTGAGGGAAAATCAAAGTAGCAGATGGTTGAGCCAGACTACTCTGCCCCACCTATCCATGTTCTTAAGATCTACAAGGATGCTGACAGGACCCAGCCCACTACACAGGGAGCAAGTCCTCAGAGTCCAAGCCAAATACCTTGTTTCATCTCTGCTCTCCCCCATCCCTAATAAGACCTTTAGGAAAAACAGCTATATAGGCGCAGGGAAGCTACTAATAGTCCAAAATGCAGTCCACACCTTTGATAGCCAGCCAAACACCAACTCCCCTCTGCACACAACTCTCTCTTGGGCTGCATGACTTCTTAATCATGTGTCTGGAGTGGGGGGGGGGGAACAGGGAGGCTAGGAGACCCCCATACCTGATTTAGCTCTTCGTCGTTGGCCACAGCCAGCAGGATGTGCCGGGGTGTGACCCGTCCCTTCTTGTTGTCTCTTGCCGCATTGCCAGCCAGCTCCAGAATCTCCGCTGTGAGGAGCAGATGGGAAGAGCACATGGTCGCATTAGAGCATCCGAGGACAGGGTGCATCCTCATGGCCCCGACTCATAGTGCCAGGAAAGGGCATAGGCAGTGGCTTCATGAAGCAGCTACCTTGAGGTATGAAGCTGCAGGTGGTCTGCCTGGCACACTTGGAGCCGAAGTGTTAAGTCAAACCCCTGATCCAACCCCTTTGTTTTAAAGATGAAGATACAGAGACTTAGAGAGAAAGGACCAGCTGAAGGTCCCTCAGTAAGAAATGGCAGAGCTGAGATCTAAACGTATTTCCCAAACAAGGTTGCCTGCAGTTAGCACCCATGTGTCACCCAAATATTGTAAATTTTAATACATGATTTTCATGTAGCTAGGTTTTTCCCTCTATTATGTAATGATTCTGAGTTTTGACTTTGCTGGAGACATGTGGTATTTAGAACATGACCTAGAATATTTGAAATTCTGTAGTACCAAGAAGTAGTCAGACTTGAGTTGGGCCCAGATGGGTGGGCTAGAAGGTTGTCACAGCAGGGCAGTGGCATGGTCAGAATTGCAGAAGCAAGGTTGTAAGATACACTTTGACACAGTCAGTTTTTCGTTAGAGGTGATGAGCTTGACAGCTACCAGAAGAACTGTGCTACCTAGGAGGAAACCTAGGACCAACCCCAAAGAGCCAATGGTGTGGCCCCTGAGACTGAACCATGCATCCTGAGTTTATGGGGCTCCGGGACATGGTGGCATATTGGAGGTGTTTAGTAAGTCTCTGTTGAACGCCTGCACATTAATCAAAACTAGCAGAAAACAACTGGACTCTTTACCAAATCAATGCCATAAAAACGTAAAATGGAAGATGTTGGGTGTGGAGATTAAAAGAGGCTAAAGAGACATAACAACCAAATACAATACAAGGAGTAAATCTGCCATGGGATCATTATTACGAAAAAAGCTAGAAAAGTCATTTAGGACACAGCAAAGGAGATCAGATTATAGACTGGCTATCAGACACTAGGGAATTATTAACTGTCTTGGGTGTGACAGTGATATCACTACTCTGTAGAGAACATTTTGTTCTCAGGAGATACATGCTTAAGTATTTAGGGATGAAGGATCTTGATGTCTGTGATCTACTCTCAAATAATTCTGAAAAATTCTATAGAGTAAATTGTGGTGAAATGTTAACAGTTGTTAAATCTAGAATGTTCCTCTGTCAGCATTCTGTAAATTTGAAATTTAAAAAAAAAAAAAAAAGCTACAGAAATATGAGCCTGACCATTATATTAGCTGATGCTAAATTAGGGTTTATTTACTGTCCTCTGGGACAGGCTCTCACCAGACAAGACACTATGGCCCCCAAAATGGGGAGATTAGGAAATGACCTTTGTTTCCTCCTAGGTAGCACAGTTCTCCTGGTAACTGTCAAGCTCATCACCTCTAACGAAAAACTGACTGTGTCAAAGTGTATCTTACAACCTTGCTTCTGCAATTCTGACCATGCCACTGCCCTGCTGTGACAACCTTCTAGCCCACCCATCTGGGCCCAACTCTAGTCTGACCTCTTCCTGGTACTACAGAATTTCAAATATTCTAGGTCATGTTCTAAACACCACATGTCTCCAGCAAAGTCAAAACTCAGAATCATTACATAATAGAGGGAAAAATCTAGCTACATGAAAATCATGTATTTAAAATTTACAATATTACATGGTATTATTCATTGTTAAGACATACGAATATCTGAACCCAATGCAAACACTGCTCTGTGTGCAAAGCTGAAAAGCTGCTTGCTTGGCTACTCCTGCAAACTCTCATATTGGTAGGGGTAAAAAATCAGTCACTCCTGAACAGCAGGTACACCTCCTAAATCCATGGCAGGAATTCATTTCCTCAGTAATCACCGAACTGATGACACAGGACACCAGAGGCACCTGCCTGCTTGATGCTCCCAGGCCCAGAGCCCCTCACCATGGATTTCACATGTAAGCGTCATCACCTGAATAAGGCCGGGAGAAGGGAAGATGACCGGTACATCTTTCACGTTCACCCCTTAAGTCTCAACAGAGCTGGTCCTCATACAGCCTGTACAGGTGGAGAGATGGCCCTCTCAGTGTGTCTTTCATTCTCCTGTGTTCACAGGGAGCACATCTGCAACACTACTATCCCGACTGCAACCTGGGAGGGAGCTAAAGCAGGAGTCTGACCTGACATGAGCACATACCCTGGGAGTAAGGGCACAGGAAAGAGCTAGCCACAGCCGTCACTGGGCTGGAGCCTGTGCAGTGCAGCAGGAAGGCTGAAGAGGGGCAGCAGGCAGCGTGGAGCTGTAGCCCACGTGGCTGACTTCCTGGCCTCCACCATCCCCTCCCCAGCCTTCCCCCACCCTCTGAGGTCACAGGGAAGCATGGGCCATCAGTATCTGCAGAGCCAGAATATATAGAAGGCAGGTGGATTACAACCTTTTCTCCATAATGTGCTAAGACAGCTTTATCTGGCTTCATTAGAGAGAGAGAGAGAAACACCCACAGTGCTGCCCTAACCCCGCTCCTTTGGCAGGAAGGCCGTTTGAAATTACAGTTTCTCAGGAAAGTGGAGGAGGCCTGTTTCCTCTTTCTGCCCAGAGTGTTAGTGGAAGGCTCTCTTCAAAGAAGGCACAGTGACCGTTGATGAAGGGAAAGGAGAGGAGGGATGTGGTCTTTTTATTTTTGGCAGTGCTGCTCTTTTTTTGTGCAGAGAAGATGGTGATGATGGATGCAAAGAGCTGGGGCATGGGGTGGGGGTCACCAGAACTCTGAGTGTTTGGCCCCCGGATTTGGAAAGAAGATAGGCAGTTTATAACATAAGAAAATAAAACAATAGAGTGGCCTATAAATAGCACCTATGGCTGAGAAATCTGAAGATCAATTCTCCGGAAATTCCCTGACTTCCAAGAGCTTTTTTGCTTTTTTCTCCCTTGAATTCTCACTCTGTGGCTGAAACTTCCAATGGCCTGAGCTTCTCCCCCTGGGAAACAGCAAGGACTGTGCTCGCTCACTGCTAACTCAGCGTGGATTGGGGATGCCAGACTGGATCCACGTGGGAGTGAGGACGAGGTGGATGTGGAGGGGCTGGGGAGGGTGTGTGCAGTGGGATGAGAAGTGTTTCGACTCCTTGGAAAGCGCTGGGCAGGGTGTCATTCTGCTGCCTGTCTCACAAAGGAGCCGGAAAATCCAGGACTTCCTTTTTGCAAAATCCCAGGTCACCTTTGAACTGGCCCTCCCACACCCAATGCCAGAATGGCCCCTCTGCCCTGTGAGGAAGGAGGGGAGCTGTGTCAAGCAGAGAATACAAAGAGGGGCACAGACCCACACTCCAGCTAGTTGGGCAAGAGCTTTATCTTCAGTTTATTCCTGCATGTTTGCCAGAGGAATGCTTACCATAGTGACTCCTTTTATCAAGGGACACACAAGACAGAGCACCTCAGAGACACACCTTTTCTGAGAAGTGTATGCCCTGCCCCACCCCAGCACTGCTGCAGGGGGAGAGCTGGGGCATTTACAACCAAGGAAGATGGAGGACACACTCTGCTGACAAAAGCAGGAACTCAGGGCACAAACTCACACCTTGACAAGTATTCGGTAATACCCACCCTTTCATCCTCAGTCTGGTTTTAGAAGCAGTGATCGTAAAGGGCTTTCCTGGCTAAGAGAGGGCTGCCTGCTGCAGGGGGAGAGGGGAGGTGCAAAATGCCAGCAACTGGACAGTATGGGACAGTTCCCATCTGCCCTGCAGGGCATGTTCCAGGGAAGAAGAGAGAGAGAGGGTGCTGGCTGCTGAGGAATTGGGGCAGGGTACAGCTGCCAGAGGAGATTTCTTGATTAAGTTCCTTCCTAGTAAGTGATCCTGGACTTTGCAAATGATAGCAAGGGGTGAGTCATAGAAGCCCAGGCTCAGGGCTAGACATGGGTTCCTGTCACTGCATCCCAAGCCTATTGGGATGGGACCCCACCAGCAAAAGGGCCATGTCCTAGGCTAGGCCAGAGCTAGCTTCAGCTCTGCCGACATGAATGTACCCCCAGCCTTCCCACCGGGGAGGGTTTCCTGCAACTGATGCAGCTAGTGCTTTGGAAGTTTTCCTGCAGATCTAAATACCACCCTCCCCAACTCCCCACTCCCATCTCCCCGCACCCCCACCCCACCCCCCACCCCCAGCTGGTTTAGTGGTTTAAGGGAAAAGGAATTCTGAGAAAGAGAACCAGGAAAGCACCAGACCTACAGACACAAATCCTTCTCTCCATGGTTTCCAGGGCTCAACGCTCTCATCCTCCCTTGGAGTTTTCAGGAGCCACAGCCCTGGGGGCTGTAACCAAAACAAATGGAATCCATAAGAAACCACAGGAGGAAACTGGAAAAGAGCAGTTAGGAAGAAAAGAAACAGACCCCTAACCAGGTTCTCCACTCCTCAAGCCAAGTCTTCCTGGCGGGGCAATGACAGTCTCATTTTGTTACTGATGACCAACGCTGGACTGGTTTGGGGCCCAGAGCACCTGGGATCAGTTCTGGAGAGGCCCCTCTGTGTGGTAAAGTTCCCCAATTATAAACACTGCCAAGGGGACACGTTGAATGAGCAACACTGGCCGGCTCGTGAGCTATTTTTTTAAAGAACTTTTTGTTTGCTTAAAGATCTAATTTGCAAGAAACCCCAGCATCTCTGGCTCCCACTCCAGTCTCTGGCAAGTAGTGAGCCCCTGACTCCATCATTTGTAGTGACCAGCGATACAACCTTATTCCCTCCTCAGAGCAGCAAGAGCTGCAGAGGCACCCCAGGGCCCAGCATTCCCCCGCCTCACTGAGCACCATTGTTGTAAGGCCACTTGACAAAATCCTCACACCCCTAAATAAGGACATTATTTGGCAGCTTTTGCAGGTACAGACCAGCTGTCTGAATGTGAATACCTCTGACAGGTCTACTTTCCAAGTTCACCCAGAGACTAAAGGCTTAGAGTCTTTTTCTTCTCCCCCCAAACATCTTGACCTGAACCATATCCATTGTATTGAAGCATTCTGTCTATCTTCCTTCAGGGAGATGAAGTCATGGTTTGCAGAATGAGACTCCTAACAGCTAACAGGTGACTTGTGGAAGCTGCGCCAAACCTTGCAAAGAGAGTCAGGGGCTTCTACAGAGCTGTTTGAAGCATCTCTTCTAACAAAAGAAATATTGAAAATAACAACCAGAAATCAAAGAAAAGCAAATGTTCACATAATCCCAAGGAGAAAACAGACATTTGCTACAAAGCCAACAACATGACAAGGAATCTGTTTATTGTATTTCTTTCAATTCATCAGGCTTCCTTCAGCAGTTCACTGAGTTCAGAACTGTTTTACACCATCCCTGAAGGCCTTAACCCAATCAACCTCAATTGGAGAGTGACTGCTAAGAGTTTCCTGTATCCTGACTGCACCAGTTTCTTCCAATTCCCTAGGTGGCCCAGAATCCACCTGCCCACATCCCACCTTTTCAGGAGATGAGTGGCAGAGTCTGAAGCCCGCTAAGCCATCAGCCTGGAGCTCCCGGGCCTTGCTCATAGGCCACAGCAAAGCTCTCCAGTCTGCCTGTCACAGGGGCCTCTAAGGAATAAGGGATTCCATGAGAAAATAAAACTTAGAGCAGTAATTGAAAGTGGTGTTTTTTGTGCAGAGTATAAGATATTTTGTAAGAATGAGTCATTCTGTTGCTTTTCTGCAGATGTTCCAAATCTGACACAAATTTGTCCATTCCTGTTAAGCCCACATTACAGACTCCCTCCTAAGGGCCTGTGAGCTAGGGGTCCAGGGGGCAGCATCTGGTCCGGTCTCCCACCTTCCCCACAAACTTTCCCAATAAAATAGAAACTCAACTCAATTGGGGAGTTTCTAAAGTTAGCTAATTGTTTTTCATATTTCAAAGTAAAAAATAATTTTACATTATACCCCTTAACGAAGAGGAGATATTATGACTCTTGGCAGACATTGCCTTCAGCTAACCCCCAGACCAGGGCATGATTACTTTCCCTTTCTGGAAAGCCTTCCTCTACCTTCCCCAAATCTCCAGCGCTTCTGTGTAAGCTCACCTCCTCGGTCCTCAGTGGACGGCAGGAGCCAGAGTGTAGTGGTTAGAGGAGGGACTCTGCTGTCACACTGCCTGGGTGGGAACCCCAGCTCCTGCACTTAGCTGTGAGGCTCGTCAAGATATACCTGAGCCTCAAAACGGAGATAACTGAGGCTTTAGGCTTGTGAGGATTAATGAGTTACCATGTAACATGCTGAGAACACTATGGTTGAGGCTACGATCATACACTGTCTTTTAAAAAGTATAGCAGGCTTGATTTCTAGGGAAGAAATTAGATTTTCTTTTCCTCAGTTTCTTCTATCAAAATAACTGATGGATAGATGGATGTGCATGAAAGCAAGAGGAGGAGAAAAGCAATATAGAAAACCTGGTGTTTCCTCCCCCGATAGTTTATTCTTTGCTGTTACACTTAACAGTTTACATGTGTTTGAAAAATGTACTTGAACCTGATTAACCTCCGTGCTGCCAGATTTGCCTTGATAGAATGCAGCATCCAAGGTGGCCCCACAGGCAGACTCTGCCTTGGGATGGGGTCTGGGGCTTTTGTCTGACCCCAGCAGGGTGTGCTATGGAAGGGGCAGGATCAAAGCCAGCTGCTGAGGCAGCGAAAGTCAAGGACCCAGGAAGGAAGGTGGGAGGGGGAGGTGCTTGGGAAAGGCCCAGAGAAACTTGCTCTAACCCAGGGCCTGGTGAACAGCCTGGTGAACAGTGCCCTCTGCCCCACTAGTCACTTGCTTTCAAGGACTCTAAATTAAAATACAAGGAAATGGTTAATATGTGTTTGTTTTGATATAGAAAATCACAGCCATTTGTTCTTAATGCATCTCAGAAAGGGGCAAACAATCAGACATGTCTGTTGAAATGAAATGACTTGAAGAATGTCAAGAGGAAACTCACTTAAAAAGCCCTGACATGGTGCCTTTTCTCAGACGGCCTTTTAAAGGGGGAAACAAATTACAGAACAGGGCGTGTGGTGGGCTGCCATCATGGGGGGGGCAGAGGCGATACCTGTTATCTGCATTTATGCACCCATTCAGATGTGGATCAGCTTTGCCTCCTGGGAGTGGCTAAGGGGCTAGAGCAGAGGGAGACATTTTGCTCTACTCTCTTGTGTGCTGTCTGAGTTTATCTTGTGCACAATTTATCTTTTCAAAATGTAAAAAGTAAAGTGAAAACGCAGTAAATGAGAAGAGGCAGCTATGCTACATGTCACTCCACTGGTTTTCGCAAGTACGTGTCACAAGCACCCCCTCTTGCCCTGACATCTGTCTCAGCCTGCTTAATCCAGCTTCTCAAAAAAAAGCTCTCAGCATATGAAGACTTTTGAGGTTCTTTTCATGACATTATTTTTAGAGCAATATGAGTGTCATAGTATGGAAGGCCCCCAAGAGAGACTACCACTCTTAGAGTCATCTGTAATAGCCTAGCCCAGGCCTTGTCTGCCGAAGTGAATTTCTGATGCTTAAGGCCACTTGTCTAAGGATTTGCCTAAGCTGTCACCCAGGATTCCACCCCCCTTTCACCAAAGGGACAGTAAAAGGACATTGGGCAAAATGCTTCTGGCCCTGCAGTCCACCCTCAGTGCCACTGAGCGATACAATCCCCAACACCAGACTGGGCACTGCCCTCCCCTATCCGAGGACTCTGTGGCTCCTCATGGCAGCCCCTCAGGCCACCTCTAGCCATTAGTGCTTCCCCCCCAGGACCTCACTTGTCCTGCTGCTGCTATAGCCAGCATCTCTGACACTGACCAGGCTGCCTCTTCCCTATAGCCAGCACATCACTCCTCTTGTGCTCACAACTCATCTCCTTCTTCGACTTTCCTCCTTCAGTGACTACTTGTCCTTCCAGGCCCATCGTTGCTGGGCAACAAAATTGTCTCCAGCCTTTAGGGATCCATACCCTGTGCCCTTTGGTGATCACCTGGGACTCTCAGGGTCTGCCCTCTCAGGAATTCAGGCTGGCCTCCTCAGTTAGGTTGTGACTCCAAGGACAGCAGCCAACCTTGGAAAACTGGGCAGATACTATCCTCCCGAGATGTCCACTGAAGACAAAAAGAGATGCAAAGTGGACTAAGTGATCCTGAATCCATCCCAGTTCTCTTCTTCTAACTGCTAAGGTTTCCGCTCCAGTAGAGAGCCTGCAAGTCATGCTCTTCTAGAGATGGGTTACGTGCTAAGCGACCTTGGAGAAATTATTTAAATGCTCAGAGCCTCAATTTCTTAAGCAAAATAGGTGGTTTGAAAATTCAATGAGTTAACAAATGTGAAGCACTTGGTCATTGCTTGACACCTAGTAAGTGCTCTGTCGGTGTTTTAGTAAACTGCTCTGTCTTTGCGGAGCACTCAAAGCACCACCACAATTACAAGTCACAATCTGAATTTGAAAGAAACTGCCAGGGCCCAGGATAGAGGTGGGAGGCAAAATAAAACCAAACAAACAAACAAAAACAACCAATGCTACTCAAGTTAAGTACCCTCATTTTCTGAATGAACAGCAGATACTGACTTTTAGCAGTCAATATCCAGATTTACAGAGGCAATAGATAAATGTTAACCAAAGAATACCTCAGTTACCAATTACCACAAAGAGCATCAATAAGGATAGCAATGGCCAGGGAAACCAATAGATTAGCCTTTTCCAGAGGCCCTGGATTTCTAAATGGTTCCTGCAGGCAAGAAATGTGAGCTCTGGCAAGCAATGAACCTTCTTCTAGAAAGAGGACATTTATAAATGTCTTCTATAAAGACCATTCAATAAATGTTCCCCCTCTAGACATACAGGGGTGATATCAACCCTGTGAGAGGACATCTCAGTGTCAGGCACCATGGCCAGCCTCTGAAGTACCAGAGAACATACACTTTCTGGCCTCTAGATAGAAGGCATTTGTTTAGAAAGGAGGAAGGTTGGGTGAGAAATGAAGGACGAGTGGGAGGAAGGGAGAGAAGGTGGGAGGCAGGGTCAGAGCTGTAGACTGGCTGAGCAGCCTGGCCAATCTGAGAAAAGTCTGTGCTGTCTTCTTGGCAACCAGAACCAGAGGGGGTGGTGGGAAGAGATGGAGATGGAGGGGAGCTGGCTGTGGCTGATACCCTTTGGGTTTGTCTTCTTGCTAGAACTTATTTATAGCCCCGAGAGTGGTTTTTTACTTTCATGGTATTTTATGCTGGGTTGATTAGACATCGAAGCCCTTGGGTAGGGAAAGAAATCAAGAAGACTATAAATATGTTTTATTCTGATATTTTAACAGGAAAATATTGGGAGACAAGGTATCTGTAGAATTCCTACCCATTTCCTTCTTTTAAAGCCTTTCCTAATGGTCACCCACAGAAGGACCCTGGGATGCTGTTATTTTAATCAGTTGGGCAGCTCCTCAGGTTTGACCCATTATGTCCTGGTGTTAATCCTAATTATACTTCATTAAAAAGATCCAGGGTCTAGTTCAGCTCTCACTCTCATCTATTTCCTGGTAGAATGTGACATTACCAACACTACTTCCTCCTGAAACTCATCCTCTAACTGGTCTTCTTATCCTTCAATTAAAAAAAACTTACTTATTGGGCAGATGCAGAATGTCAGCCCTCCTGCTGAGAGCTGAGTACACAATGGTAAGGAAAGGGTGGGGAAGGTGCAGTCCCAGCCCTGAGGTCACTAATATGGCCTCTGATATGTCTGGCCCACCACAGACACTGGATACAAATCTGCTGAAATCAACAATGATTCTTTCCACCCCCCAGCACCCCCACTGGGCACTTGCACTTGGTCAGAGCTTGCTAACTCTTTTGCAAATAGGTCATTACAGATGAATTACTAAACAAGTGAACCAGGCATTGCAGCATTCAGGCAGGCTGTGATGAAGTGCAGCTCCATTCTCCAAGGCACTGGCCTGGTTTCATGTATTAGAACAAATGCTCAGGATCCATGGCAGGCAGTGTGAACTATAAAGCTCTTATCCAAGCAAAAGCAGCCACATGATGGCCCAGGATCCAGGCAAGCCTCACTTTATAGTATCAAGTCGGGACTCAAGGTTGGCAAAGGGGACCAAGGGTGCTGGGGGCAGGTCAGGGGCAGACCCACAATCCTCAGATTCTCCCAACCAAGATTTTGGCTTAAAGAGAAACGTCAAGTCTCTGAATATCACACATACCCATTATCCTGACTCACTAATTTTTTTTTTTGACATTTCATTTTCTAGATTTTGAAATGAAAAGGGAAAAGAATAATATCTTTGAAAAGATATATAACATATATAAGAAACTAATAATGTTGACAGTCTCTTGAGAGAACTGGGTATGCAGAAGAGCAGGGAGGTAGATGCATGTTTCACGGTATGTCCTTCGAGACCATGTGAATTTTACCATTGGTATGTAATACTTATTAAAGAAAATTACTTTCCACGAAAGTAAAAGAACAATGAAAGACCTACCAGATATGAAAAACATATTATTAAGTATATAATAAGACAGAGCAATGAAAAAGAAAAAGTCCAGAAATAGCCCTAATTATATCTAGAAATTTCACATACAGTAAAGGTAGCATCTCAGATTACCAGGGAAAAGATGGATTATTCAACTAATTGTGTTGAAATAACTGAGGTCACCATCTGGAACAAAATTAAGTTAATCCCTATCTCACACTATGTATCAGGATAAATTCCAAATGGATCAAAGTAAACGTATAAAAACTTAAACCATAAAAATACTAAGCAAAAGCATGAAGGAATTTCTCGGTTACTTTGAAAAGAAATTGGCTTTCTGAACAATGACTCAAAATCCAGCAGAAATACTCATAAAAACTTCAGATATTAGAATTATTCAGATAAATTTGGTAATCATCTCAGAATAATATGCATATCAAACCATCACATTGTACACTTTAAATATATCAATTATATTTGTCAATTATTCCTCAATAAGTTAAAAATGTTACTCAGATAAATATTAGCTATGTATGATATTTAAATTTTTGAAAATGAAGAGAAAACAAGAGATTTTAAAGAATGCCAGATTCAAAAAAGAACCAAATGGAACTTCTAGAAATAAAAAGTATAAAAACCGAAATAAAAAATTCAGTAACTGAATTAAATAGGAGATAAAATACAGCTGAAGAGAGAATTAAACTGGGAGACAGACCAACAATAATTATCCTGAACGAAGTCCAGAGATTGAAATGAAAAATATGAATGAGATGAACAGTTATGAAAGATGGACTGAACATTAACGTGTTTGTGTTCCAGAAGGAGAGACTAGAATAGAGACACTGAATAAATAACAGCTAAAAACATTACAGATGAAATTAAAAAACATTCAAAAACAGAGCCTGAGAAAGTTTATCACCAAAAGACCTCACTAAATGAAATTCTAAAGGACATACTTCAATCAGAAGTAAAGTGATATCAGACAGAAGGTCTGACATGAAAGAGCCACACTTAGTTTTGGTCACACCTTTTCCAAAAGTAGGTTTTACAGTGCTGTGTGCTTTTCCATTGGCCCAAGAGCAAAAAGAACCCTTGATGTGTAATTTGTCTGTACATGTCCAGACCCCAATGGCAGGAAGTTGCATATTACCCTTCAAAGGGAATTTGGGAAGCAACAGTGAGACTCCTTGACTGTTGAGGATTCCTAGGCAACGTAACTTATCTTCAAGAAAGCAGAGAGATTTTCAACAAATGGTGCTGGAATAACTGGACATCCACAAGCAAAAAAATGAATCTAGACAGATCTTATATCTTTTGCAAAAATTAACTCAAAATGGATCATAGAACTAAATGTAAAACAAAGAACTGTAAAACTCCTAGAAGATAACAGAGGAGAAAATCCGGATGACTGCGGGTTTGACAATGACTTTTTAGATACAACACTAAAAGCACAATACATGAAAGAAAGAATTGATTAGTTGGACTGCATTAAAATTAAAAACTTCTGCTCTGTGAAAGACACTGTTAAGAGAATAAGATGACAAGTCACATACTGGGAGAAAATGTTTGCCAAAGAAAGCAATGAGGGCTTTCCTTTCTCCGAGTGATGCATTCCAATCACCCAATGCCCCCCCACCCGCACTGTGAGAGAGCAGGGGGATGGGGTCATTGTTTCATGAAGGGGGGCCAGGTCACATCTTCTCTGTCCTGGACAACCTCGTAGACTTCTCAGAAGGACTGGATGCAGACTGAGTAAAAGCTCAGTTTTTGAGCTACAGAGCAGATTCACATGCCCCTGGGCAAAGTGTGTCCTCAAGCTGTGCTGCCTCTTGCACAACTTGGGAGTGGTAGTGAAGTACTGAGGAAGTCCACCCCTTGGTGGTGTCCATGCTCTAGCCTCAAGCCCTGAGGTCTGACCCACCTGGGGTCTACTAACTGGCTGGCCATGTGACACCACAACATCAGGGAAATGCAAAGGTACCCAGTGCTAAACTGCTCTTTTTCAAGCACTCCTTGAATGTCCATCCGCTATGGAATCGCCTATTCCCCTGGGAGGCTGAAGGCGGACTGGCAATGCAGTGTATGTGGGGAGCTTCTCCTTAATTACTTCCTGATTTGCTTTGTAAGATTATGTACAGTGATAATTTCCTATGACTGGCTATCAGAGAAGATCATCAAGAACAGATATTAATAAAAAACAAATAATTACACTAAAATCTAATTCTCATGCATGTACATATATACACAAAATGGATCACAGGCATTCAGTGCCAGCTACGATATCTCTGGGCAGTGGGATTTTGAGTGAGTTTTAGCTTCTTAAATTTTCAAACACAAATTGCTCACATAACCACGAAAGGGAGTATGCATTTAAATAACAGTCTGCATACACTGGGTACCCAGCACACTGGAGTTTCAACTTCAGGGTTTCCATTTTCCCTCTAGTTATGACCCTCCAGCTCATTAAATCTTTAGTCTTCTCTTTTCTGTGTTTTTTGTTTGTTTTTAAGGAAAATGAAACTGCAGAACAGTGAGCACTATGGGGTGCTAAGAGCTCCTGGGGAGCATGAATGCCCATAAGGTGCTAGCAAGAGTTGGTTGGGTCCTGTCCTAACATGTTAGTCTAAGGTGGGGGTGGTCATGCTAACAAGCAAGAGATGTAGGAAATTCAAAGGGCCTCGGAGCATCAAGGAGCCAGCCTGACTGTCCTCTTCTTCCTGCCCTATTTTTAGCTGTGTGAGTACAGGACACACTTGGGTGTCCTGGAAAGGAAAGTAGTAAAGAGGCCAGGTAAGTGACAGAGCCAACTGCAGGCTCTGCCTACCCTAACCCCCACGCTTGTCAGATCCTTTCTTCCCCAGGCCGGAAATGCCAAGTGCGATGGGTGTTTGCTGAAATGAATATGCAACGATAAGTGCTGCTGACAGGAGAGGGCTCTCCCTACTGCACTTACAGGAGATGCGGGCAGGGATGGAGTGTGGTCCAATGACTAACACCAGAGAGATGCAACATCTGACCCATGTTACAGATCAGAAATCAAACTAGCTGAAACTTAGGATGAGGATGATCATTTTATTAGCCAAAATCAGGCAGCAAGGTGTATTTTTAACAACCATCCCTTTTCCTTGGGATTTTATTGCAGGATGCAATCGGGCACGAGGGCTGGGACTTATCGAGTCTGTAAAGTGGTCACAAGGTCACCCAGGGACCCTCCTTGTTCCCCAGGCCAGGAGCTGGCCTGTAAACTTTACCATGGTTGGTGAAATATGTATAACAGTGTAGATGTTCTGGTCACTGATGAGACAGGAGAGAGAAGACCTGAGGTCGAAAATATGGGGGATGGGGAGGGGCAAGCTTGGGAAAATGGAAAAGGAGAGGGTTTTTTTTTTTAAGAATATGCAAATTCAGATTTTTATCATTTTGTAGATTAGATCCAAAGAAGATAGAAGAAAAAAATTCTAGCCACAGTCTTACACTGTGAAAGGTGGAAACGCACTATTATGACAACAGGTTTTTAAACAGACCAGAGTGCAGGTATCCAAATCAGGAGAGCTCTCACAGTGGTCACCATGGAGGGACTATGCTTATGACTAGGTGTCGATGTTCAGTCTTAAGAGTGGGTAGCCAAGGCTTTCCATCCTCCTAATGTCCAGAAATCCCGAGAAAGGATTTGACTTTGAGAACAGGCTTATGTCCTAGGAGGTAAGCTGGTAGAATAAGGTGTGTGATTAGGCTATGGAACAGGGTTTTCAGTAAAGGATCTTGTTTATTTATTAAAAGGAAAAACAAGTCATCACACATCATTTTGCATTTGATGAATAGGAACCAGGCCTGTTCTCTCAGGGGTTGGGTTAAATGGCTCCAAAAGCTCCAACTTCCTCCCAGGGTAAGTTCCTTGGGCAGAGATTTTTGTCATGAATCTCAGTGTCCAGGACAGGCCTGGAGACTAGTAGGCCCTTCGCGAGTCAGTGCTTGAGTGACTTAGCAGAGTAAATGTACGGCTTCCCCAAGTCACTACCTCACTTAGCAAATATCGTTGGAAGAGAAAGACTTAGGTATCTTCCTTATTGGTCAAGCTTTGTGCTTTGGTGCCACAGTGAGCCAAACTGAAGTTCATGCTTTATGGTGGCTCTTGATTTTGTTTTTTCACTTAGCATTACTCATAGGGTCATTTCTCATGGGCTTAATCCACAACAGTTGTCCCCTACACCGTCAGTCTCCAACCTTTCTGGCACCAGGGACCGGTGCCCCTATGAGAGTCTAATGCCCGATGATCTGAGGTGGTGGAGCTGAGGCAGTAGATGCTAGTACTAGGGAGCAACTGCAAATACAGATGAAACTTCACTCACTTGCCCATCACCTCCTGCTGCGTGGCGTGGTTCCTAACAGGCCATGGACTGGTACCGGTCAGTCCGGGACCCAGGGGTTGGTGACCCCTGCCTTACACTGTACTGTGTATGATGTTCTCTGAAGGCTTTTATGATAAAAGTTTGGGAACCACTAAACAGTTCCTTCCCTTGGGGATGCATGGTATACCAGTATGTTAAAGGCTCTGAAAAGTCCTGCAATAAAGAAAACTGTTTATCAGTGATTCTCAAAATAAACAAGATCCTTTACTGAGAAACTCAAAGTCATTCAAACATTCATCTCAAAAGAGGGAATGTGAATCTCACTGTCTCAGTTCAGCCCCAGAGCCCTATTTTGGGGTGAACTACCTCTTACATTTTGCCAAACACTTCAGTTCTACTGAACACAGTTTGAGCAATGCCGACCCAGAGTGCCTTGGACCTGTGACTTGAGACTAACAAATCACAAGTGTGCTTGCTCTCTGCTCTTCCACATACTTCTCATTTACCTACCCCGATTCCCCACAGGGGGTTTCGAGTATTCTTAATTTACCCCTTATATCTGCCCTATTCTCTTACTGGTTTGTGGGCTTGTGTGTCACCAGCATCAATGGAAATTCCATCGGGGCAAAAGCCATGTTACATGTTTCTTATTTCACATCTCCCACACTCCCAGCATTGTCCCCTGTGCTTAGTACAGCACTGCAGAGACTCTGAAGGTTACCTGAGCTGAAACTAATACCAAGCTCCCTTTAAATGTTAGTTTAAAAAAAAGTACCACAGTAATAAAGGGGCGAAACTGATATCTCAAAGAAATTGTTTCCTCATGATAATACTTATTTTTACCTATATTTATTGAATGTTAACTACCAATGCTGGCTAAATTCATGAAGCGTATTATCAATCCTCATAGCAACCCCCAGAGGTAGGGATGCTATAATCCTCTACGCTGGAAGGTCAAGGGACAGGGAAGTAGAGAACAAAGTGAAGCCCAGACAGTCCTGGGTACTGAGAAGACAAGCAGACAGCATCACATTCCTTGGGAAGAGCTCTGAGAGGAGATCAGCACACTGCAGAGCCAGGTGCACAGAGATCTGGGGAAGGAGCTGTCTGGTCACTACACTCAAGCTTGTTCCAGATGTTGACTTTTCCTTTTAAGTTCAGCAGATGATTGGGCTCTGGACCCAAGAAGAGAAACAGATGCCAGCTTCAAGTTTCAGAGCAAGAGGCAATGCTGCAATCTCCTCCCCACGTCCACCCTAGCCTTCAGCAGACCCTGAGGAGAAGTGCTTGTGTGTTCTCTCACAGGGGCTCTGAGGGCCCCTGGCCTGCAGAGATGCTACCTGTTCAGACACTCGTGCTGGTCTGGCCTCAGCTCTGGCCTAACACAGGCCCAGGGCTGGGTACACTCCACTTCCAGCTAACTGGAAAAACCTTCAAGAAGGTTTCCATGAGCATGCCAGGAGCTCCGGACAGAAGTGTTTGGTAGCAGGGCATCTTGGCGTTGAGGGTGATACAGGCTCTAGGAGGAGGAGTCAAGTGGCAGCTTAAAACAAACCAGAGGGAGAAGGCCTGAAGCTGCCAAGACATGCTGCAGTTGCCTGGTGAGGCCCAGGGGGTTTTGACCAACTGAAAAGACACATGAGTGGGCACTGACAGCTTCTATCACCATCCCTACAGGAAGTAGGCAACCCCCAGTCACCTTAGTAGCCAGAGAAGGATGACTTCCTCTCTTTGCTTTAACCCTAATGTAAGTTAGCATGTGGGCACTTAACACTATGCTGGCTTGGAAGAGTTCTTCACGTGTGTCCACTAATTTCGGCCTCATAACAACCCTATCAGACAATCGTTATCTGCACTTCATGGACAATAAAACCACAGCTGGGGAACATGAGTGCTTAGCCTAAGGCCACAATTAAGAAATGGCAGCTCTGACACCTAGGTCCACACTCTTAACCACTCAGTTCCACTGCCTCTTCTTGCTTTCCACTGAACGTCAGGGCACTCCAAGTGGTCCCCAGGGCTGGCCACCAAGAAGATGTCAGTTCCTTGCTCCAGAGCCACCTAAGCCTAAGTGGGCCCTGCAGCTCAGCAGTCCTTTTAGCAACCCCTGAGCATCCAGATCCTTCCTCATCTCTCTACAGGGGCCTTGTGAAGGCAGGAGGTGTGGCCCAGCCATTTCGAAAGGACATACCATCATCACCATGCCTGCAATAGCGAATGCCACCTGTAAGAGTCTGGGCCTCACAGAAAGGAAATCAATCCCTCCTACAGGGCTCTTCAGATAACAACTAGACAAGCAGGGTAGCTCTGGTTAACTGGTTAGTGACCATCCTTCAGGAAACATTTTCTGATACCTACCTACTCATAGCACATATGGCCCTGCATGATCACCTTTCTCTGCATGTACCTATCTCTGGACAGAAATCTCTTTGGGAGTGGAGATAGGTCCTGTTCTGGTTTATATCCCAGTGCCTGATAATCATAGCTCCCAGTGAAAACCTGATGAATAGGTGGTACTTTCGTTAGATGCTTTGTGTGATATCTGGGCCACATTCTTGACTAGGCCCTGAGCTGCTTGAGGGCTGGTACCCTGGCTTCTCCCTCTTTCCATATCTTCCCCCCAAGCTCTGGGAAGAGGCGGGCACCCAGTACGTTCATCAAGCACAGTGAGTGGATGGCAGAGCCTGTCTCCCAGCTCTCACAGGGCTTGGCATCATCTTCTCTAGGTCTCAGCTTGTGTCTCCCCGTCAAAGAAGCCTTCCTGAGCCAGTTCATCTCCAAGCGCCCAGCTGCCCAGGCCCCCCTTCACCTGTTTATGCCCTCTGTGGCATGAATCACAGTCAGCAGCCATCTGAATTGGCTGGTTCTTTCTCCTAATTAGACAATGAGCTCCCCTGGGAAGAGACCATCTCTGCCTCGATCATCCCTATGCTCTCATATAGAGCCTATTGTGGTGCCTGACACACAACAGGTGCACAATAAGCATGTGGAATGAACAGGAAAGGGTCTTAATGAAACAAAAGCAAAGAGCAGAATAGAAAGAGGGCTCTTCCACCTTTCCTTCTCACTCAAGGACCAAACCAAAGCTCTGATGGGCTTTCAAATAGCCACATGCTCTCACATCCCAGCCCAAGGGGCTCAGGGTAGGTCACTTTCCAAGAGCAGTCAGTGTAGGTATACAGCACTGTTCTAAGGGGTAGAAGAGGGCAGCATTCTCACTAGACATGGCCCCAGAGCTTAACTCCTATCCCATCATCAGGCAACAGGATACATGACCACAGCAGTGACTGGGCACAGCGCTAACAGCTCAGGACATCTCCTGAGCACCAGTCATGCAGGCAAGGAACCATATTGGGGGGCTGGCTTCAGGCAATGGTCACGCCAGTGACTCAGCACTGCATGTAGCCAGAAGAGATGATTCAGATTAAGCTAAGTACAGCTCTGCTGGAAGACCTTGGTAAAACTTAAAAATATGTATTATTCTTTACTATAGAGGTTAACGTGGCTAATGCCAGAGTAAAGATTTGCCATGACCTATTTTCCCAGCCATAGTGATAGGCTGCCCTGACCATTCCCACTCCCCTTTGTGACCACTACCATACACCTGTGATAGCTGGGGACAAGCATGACAGGTGTGGTGCAAACAGGGTTAAGGTCTCTGGGGCTGATGAGAACAGACCCACTGACCGTGACCTCCTGAGTACTGTGCTGTTTCAGAGCCAGCCAAACACAGACGAGGAAAATATATAGAGTTTCTGTGTGATACAGATAATAGTTGCCTCAGATATGATGGAACAATGGTATTCCCCCATCCTGTGCCTTGCAAACTAAGAAGAGGAAGCTTAATGAAGAAATGAAACTGATGTTGTACCTGACCTAATGACAGTGTCTGTGAAAACCCATGATAGGGGCATCACAGTGTTTGGTAACCAGAAAACACAGGCTTGCTGGGTTTGCACATTATGTCAGCTTTCCCATCATGGTCAAACAAAGCCCCTCTGGCTCTCACGGCCACCTGAGTTGATGCAGCAGGTCTACTGTCTCCATTTGAGTTGTAAGGAAATTCGAGTCCAGAGAGATTGAGTCACTCTAGGTAACACAGCATATAAACTGCCAGGACAAATGTCCTCTGATTTCTATCTACTGACTTCTCCCCTGGTCTCCCCAGCTGACTGCCAATGTTATACATGGCTTGCCTGGGTATATCACATAAATGCTGGGCCTCTGTTTCTTTGTCTATATAGTGAAAAGAATCATGCCTAGGTCATGCTACCAGACATGCCACCTGTAAGAGTCTCTGACAAGCAGAGGGCCAAAAGTCCCAGAATATGTGCATACATCTCGCAATCCAATTATGACTGTGTTCTTCACGGGCGAACCTTCAGTCTTGCCTTACTGAGAGACCTGGGAGAGCAAGGAGCAATCTAGTTCTTCTGTTGCCTGACTGTATCTCTTTGGAAGAGGCATCTTGTCTTTCTAAGAATCAAGGATGCTCCCTACTGCCACCTACATGGATAGTGTGTGGAGCAGTAAGTGGTAAAAACGATAACAGCAGGATGTGGGTCCCTTCTCAAGTCCTTACTGGTCATATGTGACCCCGGGCAAGTCCTTTTATACTTTCACGCTGGTTTTCTCACAACTAAAAATGGGGGTGGTATCCCTGTCCAGCTGGCCTCCCACACTGCTATGGAGCCACCAATAAGAGCGATAAGATCTTAACGATGAAAAGGTCCAAGGGCACCCTAGAAAGATGGCAGATTCCAAGACTGGGACAGGAAAAGTTCAAGGTAAGACTAGAACATCTTATAATGTCAAAAAGCAAGAAAATACACAGAAACTGATGGAAACATGGCAAAAAGACATAAGAACCAGCCTGAGGGTCAAATTTGAGACAATTTGAGCATCAAAATGACATGATTGTGTACAACCCACCAAATTTAAAAAAATCCATGAACCAACAATGGCAGTACAAAAAAATTTAAAAAGGGAAGGGAAGAAGAAAAGCTCTATTTTACAGAAGAATGCCAATTAACGTAGAGGAAATTACAGAAATAGAAAAAAAAAATCACCATTTTGTAACCATCATAGTAATAACAGATTCTGGTAAGATCATCAGGGAATGCTAAAGCCACTAGGTGAAAGACTGGGATTCAGAATGTGCAGAAATCTGCAGACACCACCTTAATCTAATGAACAAACCAAACATCACTAATGACAAGACAAAGCCACATCAGATACCTCCTGACATGACACCAGAGAAGGGCTCGTCACTTATGCAATTCTCCTACTAAAACGTTTAAGCTGAATCCAAGTATGAGACCAATCCAGACTAAAATGACATTCTGCAAAACAACTGGCCCAGACTCTTCAAAAACATCTATGTCATGGAAGAGTTTTTAAAAGCTGGTGAATTGTTTTAGGTTAATTAAGACTAAAGAAACCTGAAACCCAAATGCAATGTATGACCCTGAAACAGATCCTGGATTGGGAAAGGATTCCAAATAAATTTATGAAGAACATTACGGGTGCAAATGAGGAAATTTGAAAATAAAACATATAATAAATTATGGCTAAAAATAAATGTACATATACTTGTGTGCACATATACACACACATACACACACACACACACACACACACATGGGGTAAGGGGACAGAATATTAACAACTGGTGAATCTAGATTAAAATGTTCACTGTACTATTCTTACAACTCTTCTGTAGGTTTGAAAAAAAGTTTCAATATAAAAGAAACCGAAAAGTCCTATCATGCTTGGAAGCTGTCAGAACTGCCACAGTCTGAACCAGAGTTATCCAGTTGACTCGGACACTCACCTGTCAGGTACTCCAGGACAGCAGCCATGTACACAGGTGCCCCCACTCCAATCCTGTACTTGGGGTGGCCTTTCTTGATGTACCGCAGCATCCGCCCCACAGGGAAGATAACTCCTGCCTTGGCGGACCGGGAGGTTTTGGTGGATTTCTTCTTCCCTCCCCGGCTCGACATGGCGGTGGCCCTGGAGCTGGATCAGTAAGCACACTGTGGAGGCATAAGGGACACCATCAGGATCATTGGAGATGGCGCATACCCCCTTTCACCTTATACGCTGGCCCCTGGAAGAAACAGGTCCTGCTAGCAGATGCCACTGCCTGCAGCCGCCAAGCTCTCCAAGCCCCACCGATGTTCTCCACCGGAACACTGTGGCCCCTGAAGAGAGAATGGCTTAACCTTTCACATTTTATACCATGACATCAATTTTATCGGCCATTTCCATTTAAAAGTTACTCCGACAATGACTGCTCTTAAGTATCTTGCCTTTATGCCACATGATGTAAAAGAAAATGAGGTTTCTTGGCTACACTCTACACACTTATTAAATAATTGCATTTTCATCCACTTGAGACTGGAGCTGATAAATTTGCTGAAGACTTCATAAAAGAAAACTATGTCACCCACCCCGAGAATAGAGCTGTAAAGCCAGGTGCCCAAGTCTCTGACGACAGCAGCATCTCTTACAATCCTTTATCTGTGACGCGGGAATGGCTCACAGCTCAGTGGGTAGCCAGGTTAGAATAAGAGGCCCTCTGAGCACTGCCAGTCTGCCAGACAGGCTTGCCCTTAGAGAAGTGTTTTTTTCTCCCCTGCTCCTCCTCCCAATGGCCATCCAAAATGCCACTCAGTCCAAGGATGGCCCTCCTCAACGCCTCTTGTGAGGCCCTCTCCTCTCCATCCCAGCTGTGACTGGATCCAGGTGATCTTTACCTTAGCCAAATGATCACAAACACCACTGGTCTCTTCTCCTCTAATCTACCTGCCCTACACCGGCAGGGCCATCTTTGTACACAAATCTGAATATGTCTGCCGCAATTCCCAAGACAAAATCAGGACGCCTGGCATACAATGCCCTGGAAATCTAGGCCTGGCACACCCATCCAGCTTTACCTTGTGCCTCTTGTTATCATATGTAGTCCCCCCGAATGCCCTCCTCTATGGTGGTGTGCTCTTTGGCCAGGACTCCCTCTATCCCTCGTACTTTTCTGCCCTCTGACAACCCTTCCCCAAGTGCTCGGATCCAACTGCCCCACCTTCTAGGCTCCGCAAGCCTCACACAGCAGCAGTGCTGGGCACACAGACCCGTCTCTCCCATCAGATTGTAGGCTCTCGGGGCTGACCCTGACTACAGAACCACCCAGTAAGATCTCAAATGTTTGCTAAAAGCATTCAAGTAACCACGCATTCAGTTCAGGAATTATACTGGAGAATGGAGACAGGAGTCACAAGACAGCTGTGGTCCCTCTTCTAGAGCTGATGGGGAAGAAAGGCAACAAATAACCCTACAGTCATTTAAATTATAGTGGTGAAAGGCCAGTGCAGGGTCCTAAGAGAGAGTCTATGAAGAGGCCTCAGCATATTCTGGGACACTGGGCAAGCGTTCCCTATAGGAAATTTATTCTCAGACCACTGAATCAAATGGGCAGGTCTCCCATTTACTGGTAAACTGAGGTCAGACTCCATGGTGTGTGGGCCCCTCCAGCTCCAACAGTCCATGCCTCTATGATCATGGAGGCCAGAGTCAGGAATCCTTGTTACTCTGACCTCCAACCCTATACTTGGGACATGCCATGGTCTATACTTAACATCAGTGTGATCTCCAAGATCACCTCAAATTATCAGCCTGACGGAGACGACCAAAGCAGCAGAAAGCAGCATTCTTGGGCACTGGGGCAACTGCACTGGCAGGCCCAACAGAATGAAGGTACTCAAGCCCTGGTTCTTGAAGATGCTGAAAGAGGCTGAAGTCTCCTGGGATGAGAACCCTGTATTTCACCCTATCAAGAGGGCACCAGTCTTAATTGATTACTGAGTGCTAAAGAGTCCCAGAAGGGTCTAAGTTATTTGGAAACAATTAGTTGGCTCAGTTTTTTGCTGTAATGACCTGTTTTATAACACTCCTTGCCAACAGGTACCTGTGCTCACTCTGAGCAGAAAATGGTATGAGTACACAAGTTTGCAGGGAAAGCTGCCACTGGGTTTCCTAGCAGTCTTTTGCTTCATTACAAATGTGTTTCACAGAACAACCCAACACCTTTGGATTAAGAGCTTTCAGATCTGAATGTTTCCCCTCTTTCAGCAGGAGAGGCCTGTGGTTAGTGATGATTAATACAGCTCAGCCCCATTCCTACTGGAGCACAGACTTAAGCTCTGTCTCCAGGACGACCTGTATGGGTATGCTAGGGCTCCCTCTGTGAGAACTGGACAATGTCCCGCCCCAGAGAGGAGCCATTAGCATTTGGGGACCAGAACAGTCAGTCTTAGACACGCTTATTCCTTAAAAGTGATGCTCCTGATGCTTCCCTCTGACTCATACCTGGCTACTGAGCCTCAGAGCTATTCTGACTACCTGCAGCAAAGACCCACTTGTAAGTCCCATGGGTGCCTTGAACTCCTCTGGGTTTCTCAGCTCCATCAGTAGCAACATCATGCATCAAGCTACCGAGCAGGAGTCAACCTGGCCCCTACTTTTCTGCTCACCTCCACGGCACCCAGTCATTAACCAAGCTCTATTGAACCTACTTCCCTAATTTCTCAAGCCTCTTCCCTTCTCTTCACCCTCCCCACCTTGGTGCTTGGTTCTACTTCTTCTCACCTATTTCCCCAGCACCAGTCTCTCTCCATGGACATCAGAGATCTTTGCCTACTTTACTGATGGTTCCCCATCACCCTGAGCCAGCCACAAATGGCATCCTTCAACTACTTCTGCAGCACTGCTTCCTACCACCCCTGCCTGGGCTCAGATGCCTCAAGACGCCCTTGACTTCCTTATCTGTGATGCTATGCGCAGAATGTCTTTATACATGCTGTTTCTCCTGCCTGTAACACCCTCTGTCCTCCTGCCAACCTGCTGAATTGATGTTCACACGAGCCCTCTTCTTGAACCTGACCATGGACTGGAATTGCTCTCTGCTCTGTGATCCCATAGCACATATCCTGGCACATATCTGTGTGCCTACCTTCCCAGCTCTACTGCAAGCTACTTGGTGTCAGGCACTGCAGTCAACTCATCCTGGGCTCCCTGGGTCCCAGGAAAGATATCAAACATCATGGAACCTCAAGCGCTACTGCTGAATGAAGAAAATCTTCATGTCTCATTCTGAGTCTGGCTCCTCTCTGATAAAGCAGCCCCAAGTCTTTGTTTCTCCCGAGGGGGGCTGTCCTGCAGAGATTTTGTTCCCCACCACTCCCCATGTTTTTTCTACTCTTCTAACTATAGATCCTCAACCTGCAGCTACAGCTATGAAAATTCTGACTAAGTCATGCAGCCTCATGACATCCAATAATGTGAGATGATTTTAAAAACATCATTTGGGAAAATCACCTTGTAGCCTGAAGTACCCAGACAAGCCCATGAATGTGCAGGTCCATCCTGCTCTTTACAGGGCCATGGAGATATGGGCACCAGTGTGGGGACAGAGAGTGGCTGTGACAGAGTGGCTGCTGAGCACTGTGGTGAATAATTCAAATTCCAAAGTCAGACAGACTCGATTCAAGTCATAGATCTGCCACTTACTGCCGATGCGTCCTCGGGCCTATTTTCTCATCTGTCAAGTGAAGATGATGATAGAATGAATCTCAGAGAGTTGAATAAAAGCCTGTGTATGAGAATATTGAATAAAATCATATATATAAAGGCCTGACACTCACCCACTGAGTGCTCAGCAAAGTTAGCAAAAATGACAATGTACATAAGATGAAAAAAGGTCATCTTCCTGAAAAATTGGTATTGGACATTTGTACTGGTGAGGGTAGCACTAGCTGTTATAACAAATAAGCCCCTACAGCTTATTTCTCAGTCACAAAATGTCCAAAGTGGGCTTCCATGACTGTCCAGTGCTTCTCCACAGGATAAGTCATGGATCCAGACTTCTCTCATCCTTCCACGCCCAAGTTCCAGGGTTACCAGGGAAAGAAAAAGGCCATGGAGGAGAACACATGGAATTTTTCCGGGGTCAAGCCTGGAAGTGAGGCACACTACTTCTGACCTTGATCCATCAACTACAACTTGGTCACGAGGCCACACCTAATTGCAAGAGAGGTTGAGAAATGTCCTCTAGCTATTTGTTCGAAGAAAAGAAGAAAGAGGCAGCCCCTGTCACATGACAAACCAACTTGAAAGCTGACCTTAAAGCCAGAGTCGGAATGACCAGCCTGCTGGGGCCTGTTTGACTATTTCCTACACCTAGCCTCTTCTGAGAGATGAACAGTCCTCCATCACAGTAAAAGTGGCTTCTGATACACTCAGCTTCTCTTCAAAGCACAAACATTGCTCACAGGAGAAACAGCTATACTATCTTGTCAAACTTACAAAGCTGTGTCCCTCCTTCCTGTACTCATCAGCCAGAAGGACACCGCATTTAGTAAACCAGAAGCCTTCACCCCTGTAGAGGGCCCCACATGCTTTAAAACATTGATAGGCATTCAGGAAACTGTGGCATCTGTACATCACATTATGTTCATATACATTAGCTTGGCTGACTTTCTGACTGTTAGCAGGTCAGGAAATAAAGATTCTGTGGTTGACCCTAAAGGGATCTATGTGGTCTTTATCGCTGCAACTCCTGCAACTATAAATCAATCACGATAGACAGGAACTTTGTTTGCAGAAACCCAAAGCTTACCCAGAGACACACCGCTGGAGACGGGCCGTACAGAGAGATGAGCCAGGCTTGAGTGAGAAGCAAGTCTCTGAACGCAGGCCCCTCAACAAATGAAATATGACCAGGACGACATGATCTGTCCTCATAGCACACAGCACAGGACTAATTTGAAACCTGGCTGAACAAGATGGATCTGAAAACCACAAGTCCTCTACTATTAGGAGGGTCATAGAAGTGAGGAGGGCAAGGGGCCATCCTACATACCTACCTTACCACTCTACTCCTCCCCTACAGGGCACCATAACAGACTCCTCACTGTATTGTAAACAGCCTGCATTTCCACTTCCACTGTTTGGCACATGCCACTCACATTGTCTGAAACACTTTCTCCAGCCTTCTGTCTGGGACAGTCCTGCCTAGTGGTCCCAATACCTTGTCTCGTGATGCAGACGCATAAAGCAGTTCTTGTGTCTGCATTCCTGCCTTGTGGCCCCCAGTCACATTCTAGTTTGAGGCAGCCCCATGCACACAAGGCTCTGCTGACCTCCGGCCCACCTCTCCCTATGTCCATCAACCAGGACTCCACCAGGCTGAACTGCTCCCAGTTTCTTCAGTGGGCATTCCTGCTGTGGCCCCTGAGCCCAGCTAAAAATCTCTTATAAGGTCTGCTACCATTCTTTAATATGTTCAACTGCTTTTCTCAATTTATTTAAAGTGCTCTGTAAATGTAGTTTCCAGGCCTTCTTTCTAATCTGACTGCCCCACTAGATCCAATTTATATAAACATTCTAAAGCCAATTACCCCACCCTTAGCACTTGTTGCCCTGTGTCGTCGCTGCTTATTTCTCTGTCTTCTTGATGGGATGGACCAGTCAGTTCTGCTTACTATTGTATCTCCAAGACCCACCACCCTTCCTGCTACCTGGTAGGCTCTCAAGTGCTGGCTGGATGGTGACTGATTAGTTGACATTTACTGTGGATAGAGTTTTCTTGACAAAGATGAGGGCAACATTTCCAAAGGCTACAGGACTTAGAGATGTGGCGAATGAGACACCAGTCAGGGCCCTTCTCTGGGACCATTCATGTACACATACCTGGCCAAACTCTGGAGTCCGGAGCCTCAAAATCCAGGGAGCCTGTGGAGCTACCCTAGGGACTCCCAGGAAAGGAACAGTGCAATTGCCCTGATAGCTGAGATGAGTACCACACAGAGGCCTTCTGACTCCCTGACAATTCTATGGATCCAGTGACCTCTTATCTTGCCACTAGACTGTCTCAGTAACACAGATCTTATGAAAATACTTACTTTCCTCACATCTATAAGAGACTGATCTCTATTAAAGCTGCAATATAAAAAAAATTTCTTAAATAATCAGGGCACTCAGAAAACCACTGGAATGGTCAATCATGAAGTCTTTTATTATCTAAGCAATAAATGTGTGCATAGTGATCCTGAACTGAATATTGATTAGAACTGCTGGGGAGCTGCTAGTCAGACAGCCCTATCTCCAGCACCTGAGGATGAAGGAATCTGAGCTATCAGTGCTCAAGTCATTGTTACTGAGGGAGGACTGTCCCATCCTTTCTCCGCAGCTGGATAAATGCCCACGTGTCCACATGCATTTGTCACCTTCCCATTAACTCCAATCATGAAGGTGAACCCAAGACACTTAATCCTGAAGCGTAGGCTACTAATCCTATTTACAGCATTCTCTCCCATTTACTCCTATCATACCAAATGATTAATGGTGTCACTGCTGTCATGTCCCCAGAGGCATGTGGATATACTACACAACGATTGCTCATAGAGCTAGGGTTCACAAGCTACACTCTGATTGGCTCAGAACAGAGACCTGCTCTGGTACTCTAGCCAATCAGGAAAAACATCTCACTCCATTCATAAAACACTGCATCACAAAGTGAGCCTGATGATTAAAGAACTTATGGTCTACCCTCAGGGAACCAAGGGATTGCAAACAGGAAAAGAAGGATAAATTGAGATAGTAAATAAATCCTAAATCGCACATTTTGTTCCAGTAGACTTATCTCCCTCATAGTTCGATTTTCAGTAGCGGGGCAGGCGGGGAGTGGGGGGCGGGGGAGCTGGGAAACAAAACCCAAACACAAGTGTTGTTTACCACAAGCAGAAACAGTTTGCAGGAAGCTAGTCTGGAATGAAGATTTCACCTCTGCAAACCCTCTCCACGGCGTGCTTCCCCAGTTGCACCACACAAACACACACACACACACACAAAGCATCGTATTTCGATAGTAAGGCACTGCTTGCCTACTTCACAAGGAAACTTTCCTCACACCTCCTCTTTTAAAGGTTCTGCCAACCTCTAAGACAACCACTTCAATGGAAGACCATCAACGGTCAAGGTTAGGATGAGAGCTTCAGTAGGTCAAGACCCTGGTCAGTCTTGGCATCTAGAAGCTATTCAATATTTAAACAGAAGAGTTCCCAGTAAGAATAAAGAATACCTGACCACGTCTCTCTCCCGCTCAGAGCCTTCAAAAGCTTCTTATGGCTCTTAAGATGAAGTCTAAATCTCTCAGTGTGTTTCTGATCAGGATCCTCTGTCATTTGGCCTGTTTGCATTCTAGCTTCACCTGACTCCCCTCTAGGATCCAGCCATCCTGAGTCTCTGGCAGCTCCCCCATTTGACCGCTATTCTCATTGTTCTAAGAGTCTATACATGCGGTTCCTCAGGCCTAAAGCACTTGTCCTCACCTGACCTCCTTTCCCCAGACAACTCCTATTCAGCCTTTCTGTGCCTCGTAAGGGCTTGCCCCTGGCTAGGTTACCATCCTGGTAAGAGCAACTGTGACCTCCTGCACTTACCATCCTGATAAGAGCAACTGTGACCTCCTGCACTAACCTTGCAATGGCCACTGGCCTGTCTTCTCTGCATGTCAGCTTCCCAAAAACGAGGAATGGGCATTTCTTGATCATGGTTCTATCTCCATTGCCTGACCTAGAGTTAATTCTCAGGAACTATTTACTGAAAGACTGCAAGACACTGATCTGGCAGGCTTGATCCAAGCAAACAAGTTATACAAGTCTTTGGGTATTAAGCACTGACCCACTCATGTTCACTCTTAAGAGGTGAAGTGGGGCCCAATGTACTTCTAAACCTACAGAATGTGGAGAGGGCCTATAGGACAGGTATGGGCCCCACTCACCCCTGCCCCTTCCCAGCCTGTGTCAAGAATGGGACTCTGAAAAACCCAACACAAATCCAAAGCCACATTCTAATGAGCACTACAGACTGCTGCAATTCTGATGAACACCACATACAGGTTATTGTTGAGTTTTGTCAGCTTGGGGTTTTCAGTTTGTGCTTTTGTTTAATTAAACAAATCTCTTTTAAATGACCTGGGACATCCTTAGCCCTGCAGGTATTAAAATACACGTACTACAAGTCTCTCTCTGGAGAAAGAATGAGGGCTCTCCCAGAGTTCTGCCATCTCCAGGACCAGAACATAAGGCAGATTGAAATGCACCACTCCCTGACCCTGGCCCATTTGGTACAGACCAAGCCAGTGATTTACGGTTGTGTATCAGTTACATGTGATGGCCCAGACAACTCTCAAAATTTAATATGAACTATCCCTTCCTCATTCTAAATGCCCTGCCCAAAACAATTTTCACTTTAACTCCTTCCCTCCTCCTTAATACCTTTACTACCATTAACAATGGTAACAGATTAAAACAAAATAGCAGACTAGAGAGATGTCCACTCTCCTAAAACTAGAAGGGGGGAAGAATTTAAAGTCTTGAGGGTTTAAAAAAGAAAGAAAACAGGTTTTAAAACATATTTATCCTCATCAGAGAGACTCTTGTGCAAGACTGAGATGCCACCGCCCAACTTTGGTTAGTTGTGTACAAGGGGTATTAATTCCAGTTGTAGGCATGAGGTGTCCATTTCAGAGCTAATAATTCCTCTGACGGCAGAGTACCCTAAAAGTGGTCTGCAGTAGGTGGATTACACCTAATTTACGACTGGAGCCTCCCACTCAAACCTAAAGCTGTTCAGAGTCCCTGGAGCAGGGAGCCTTAGAACAAAGCACTTCCCCTCCCCCTTTAACGGTAAAACCTCAAACCACAAAGGTGGAAGAAAAAGAGAAGCGAGCAGGAGTGCCCCTCTAATTGTCCATTCTTATATGCTGTTTATTGAATCATTAAAATCTTATAAGGATTTCATGGTCATGTAATTGCTAAATTCAAGGTTTGTCTCAGCTGTTTCTAAAGAAGCCTCTCACTTTCAAACTCGGAAATATCTTCCCTAATATCTTGTTTGAAAGAACCTTCCAAGCGATGTACTGACAAGATCCTTGAGTGATCTGTGGTCTTTGCAGATGTGGTGGTGGGGCGCGCAATCCACACACCTGTTGTCAGATGATTCGGCTAGCAGCATCCTGTGCACTCACCTCGCCACCCCACCCCACTCCCAGCGAGTCTCTTCCCTCCTGGACTTCTCCACCAGGGGAGCCTGCAGCCTTCTGGAGTTACCTTGAAAAAAACTTCCAACCACAAAGCAAACAAAAGACCATCAAGAGCTCACCGAGAGTTACGGGGTTCCCGTGGCCCCTCTCCAGCCGGTCTCTGGACAACCCCTTCCCAGGCCTGGCTCCAGTGCCGCGAGCATTCCCCCACCCCCCATTCCCAGCAGATAGAGTCAGGCGCCTACACTGGGGCCACCGGCGTCCGGGCCCGACTTATTGTGCGGGGGCTGGCAATTCGTGGGCCGGCGTGGCCTCATCAAGTCCAACTCCGCGTACAACCGCTCCCGGGCGCCCAGGCCCAGGTTTGCCAGCCAGCGCCGCGGGGCCTCCTCCGGCCTCAGGCCCAGCCGTCTGCCCATCCAACCGGGAAGGGTCGCCGTCTGCCCGTCCACCTGGGAAGGGTCTCCTTCCCACAAAAGCCCCCGGGCGCGAGCAGGAGGACGCGGTCGTGAGAAGTTGGCTTCCGGGTTTGCTTTCTAAACAAAACCAAAGGGAATCCCGCGCGGCCCGGGCATGGCCTGGGAGGGTGCCTTACGCGCGAGGCCCCGGCGTGGGCCGCTCCGAGCCCGGCAGCCCGAACCCCGGCAGCGCCGCCCGGTGCGCGCCAGGCCGGGCCGCTCCCAGGCACCGCGGCCGGAAGAGCGCGGCGGCCGGACCCCGGCGGCGGGGACGAGGCGCGCGGCGAGGGGTTTCGCGCGGCACTTACGGACGGCTCGGCGGCTGCAGTAGGAAGGTGTCCGGCCTGTGCGCTCTGGGCTGCTCGCGCCTTTTCTCTCCGCGCTGCTCGCTGGCCCGCCCGCCTACTCGCTTCCCGCCCGCGCGCACCGCGCTCGCCCCCTCCGCCCGGCTCCGCTGCGGAGTGAACTGGAACCAGTCGCGGCGGCCCCGGGATTCCCACAATGCACAGCGCGCCGCTCGTCACATCCCATCCCGTCTCTGCGCGTCCGGCCACCCCTCCCGCGCCGCCCCGGCCTTGACCCTAATCTTGCGGCCGCGCGCACGAGGAACTTCGGCACTGTGCAGCCTGGATGTCAGTCGGTCTGTCCCCCGGCTGCACCGAGGCTCTGGCGGCCGGCCCTGTGCCCTCAAGCACCCCTCCCTGACGCTGGACGCCAGATGCGGGATCCACCCGAGAAAGGGGTGCGCCCTGAACAGAGGTGCCGGGGCAGAGCGGCTTCTCCAGCGCACGTCCCAGCCCGTGTGTCTCGAGTGACACTTACTGAACGCCTACTGTGTGCCTGGCCCTCAGCCTGGGACTTTCGCTGCCTCATCCCTAGAAGCCATCCCGTTAACACAGGGAGGGAGGCGCAACTACTGTTACCAGCAAGCACTTTTCCCTCCCCAACCAATGCAGACCCCCGCACACCTCAGAGCCCGCCGCTGTCTTTAGATATAAGTCCCCAGCAAACCTTTTCTACCCCACGACCAACTACTGCATATCCGGCTGCTCTGGGGTTTTCCATCATGACCCCCAAAAGTCGACCTGCTGTGTGCACAGAAGGCGTTAGCTACTTCGATTCATCAAATGTTCACGATTGAACCCAGTTAGGATTCACTAATGTAAACAGTGATTCCCTATCACATACGAATTTTAAAACTGCAGACAAGCAGAAAAAGGAGGGACCCATGTAAAGACTGTCCATGAATTCCCAAATTGGTTTGTCTCCTGAAGGGGTTAGTGCCCCATCCCGGGTTCTTAAATAGGAGCCCTTCCTCTCCTCCGCTCCCCGCCCTCCGCCAAAGTGTGAAGGGGGAAGCCACCTGAGTAACAAAATGTTAACCAAATTTGCATAACAATACACACCTGGCAGAGTTGATGTGAGGTTTAAAGTACCACTACTGAAAGACCTCTCCTAGCCGTCAGGCTGCCCCCTAGAGCAGCGGTGGTAACCTCCGGCCTTCACCATGATGTTTTTACACAGGACTTTAAAATTAGTTTGCAAAGCAGTGTCCGATACAAACCCTTCATGGATTCATTAATTCAGTTAAGTACTGAAGTCATACGTTGGGCCATGCATCAATTTGGATGATAAAGATGAAGCAGTGACCAAAACAGGCAAAAAATCTCTGCCCTTCTGAAGTTTGCAGACTAGTGGGGAAAGGAAGACAATCCACAAAAGAGATGATTAGTCAGATGGTGTAAATGCTATGGGAAAAAATGAGGCCCGGAAGGGTGATAAGGTAGTGTGAGGTTGGGGTGGGGTTCAAAATTTAGAGAAGACTTTCCCTGAGGTAACTTTTAAGCAAAGACCTGAAGGAACAAAAGAAGCAAGCCATGTGGATATCTGAGTGTTCCAAGCCTGAGGAAACAGTGAGTGCAAAGGTCCTGAGGCACAAACGTGTCTGAAATTGTCAAGGAATAGTGCGTGTGTTCTTACCACAAAAAAAGAAATGATAATTACGTGCTGTGATAGTTGTGTTAACTAATGCTAAGGTGGTAATCATACTGCAATATGTGACTGTATCAAATCAACATGTGTACACCTTAAACGAGCACAACATATGTCAGTAATATCCCAATTTTTATAAAAGGAATAGTGAATGTGAGGTTGGAGTAAAATGAGTGAAGGGAAGAGTTACAGGAGATAAAGCTGGAGAAATGATTCTTTGCGTCCCAAAAATAAAGCATTAAGGTAGTGTGAGGGTCCCCCAGGGAAGCTGCAGGAGGGTGTCAGGAAAGGTGCAGAGACCACCTTCCTTGTTGCTCTGTCCTTCCCTGGGTCCTTGGGCAGGTTCCTCAGTTCTGCAGGGGTCAGACACCAGGCAAAGTTTCTGTGGGCTACAGTAAGTCCGAAGGATGCCAGACTTCATTTATTCACTCAGTTAACATTTGCTGAGCACCTGCTGTGTGCCAGGCAGGTGCCAGGCTCCTTCCCAGGGTGAGAAAACTTCTAGGTATGTTACCACACTGTTCAGGCCCTGATCCAAAATGTAAGCGGTCCTCCTGTAAACTTTAACAAGAGGAAACACCTGGGCTGCAGTGAAGGCCAGGCCTGTATGGAGAAAATGAGGATGCCTGTAGCCTGCTGGTGTCTTGGAGGTGGACAGACCTGAGGCTTCTTATTCTCCAGTGGTGGCCAAGGCCAACGTAGATGATTGTCCAATAAATCCAAACTGCAGCCCTAAGAAGCCAAGAAGTAACTCACTCGCCTTTTCCCTAACATTGGTTTCTGACACAATTGATTTCCCTGGCGACTTGGAAATGAGTAACATTTAAATGGCCAGTTTTTGCTCTCTATCTTATTGCACACTCGCCATGTGCCAGGTCACATATATCCCATCATTTCACCCTCACAACAGCCCCAGCAGGCAGTTCTGGGACATTTTCATCCTCATTTTACAGATGAGGACACTACAGATTCGGGTAGGCAAGAAATATGCCCTAGGATCACAGAGAGGGCAGGCTGGTGCTGGGGTTCAAACCAGGTGTCTCTGGGACCTGAGCTCTGAAAAGAGCACTTCTGATGGCTTGGCTTCCTCTGCACCCAGCATCTGTCCTCCCCACACCCCCAAATTCACAGTAGGTCTTTTTGTCCCTACACAGTCATACACCACTGTCCTTGGGTTAGACTCTATACTACTCCAAGAGCTAATCTTGGAGCTCTCTCCACACCGCATGCCCCTCCATGATGTGCCATCATCATAAGACTCACTAGGAATATTGTCACCTGGAGCTGTTCAATGCAGAGGCTCTGATTCCTCTGCTTTTCTCCAGAAGGTGCCACCTCCACCCCTGTAATTTTCATGCCCTGTTCTTCCACCTTGGTGACCTTCCCCTTCTCCCAATCTAGCTCAGGGGTTTCACCAACTCAAAAAAAAAAAGTTGCAAAATAAATGCATACTCACCATGTAAAGCTTGGAAAATAAAAATGCACGAAGAGTAAAACTTATCCCCATTACACCACTAGAAGAGAACCACTGCTCCCCTTACAGCCTATGTATTCATATCATTCATATCTACTTATTATTAAATATATTTGGGGTCCTACTGCATTTAGTGCTTGTCACCTACTTTTTAAACTTAGTGGTCCTTTACGAACATTTAACCAGGTAGTTAGTCTACAACAGCAGTTCTCAAACCACTTGGATTCAAAATCCCTTTATCCTCTTAAATTATTGTTTATGTGGATTGTATTTATCAATATTTAATCTGTTAGAAATTAAAACAAAAAATTTTAATATTAATTTATTCATTTTTAAAATGTGAATCTGTAAACGAGTTAAATATTAACATAAAAATGTATTCGTATGAAAAATAATTATATTCTCCAAACGAAAATTAGTGAGAAGAGTGCCATTGTTTTATAATTTTACACATTTTTTTAATGTCTGGTTTAATAGAAGATAGCTAGATTCTCACGTCTCCTATATTCAGTCAGTTGCTGTATGTTGTTCTGTTTGAAACAACATATAAAAAAATCCATCCTTACACAGATATGTATTTGCGGCGGGGGCGGGGGAGGATTTAAACAGCCTTTTCAGATAATTTTGGATGTTCTCTGATACTACATCAAATTCAAGAAGTGTAGAATCTGAAATCAAGCAATAAACTTTTAAACTTGGTAACATAAAATCCATTAATCATCTCATATCTCGAATGGATCTTTTAGTCATGCATGATTTGGTAAAATCATACATTGGTCATTTAGAAAACAGTGGTTCATTGAGTTATATAGAGCTTCCAAATATGAACACCTTTCATTAAACAATGTCAGAAAATCACATTCCTTAATATCACCACTGATACCAGCAGAAGATTTTTAAGTATTGGGAAGTTGTCAAGTTCAAATTTGCTTGAAAGTTCAAATTGTTGTTGGCACCATGATGTCACAGTTATTTTCCTTGACGTGACAATTTCATCTCATTAATTTTCAAGAAAATACTTACCATGTATGCAGGGCTACATTATGACTTTCCTGGGTCTTAGGCATTTTTGCCTTCATGGGCCCATTCCTCCATTAAAAAAAAAAAATGGCATTGGTATAAAGACAAATATATTAATATGTTAAATTTTCACTTAATGGAGAATTCAGCCCTGCACACATGCAAGCGTGAACAACCATAATATGTCTATTGGGCCCAACTCCTTCACTAGGAACAGTGCCGAGACTCACATGACTATGTGCCCAAGAAAATGTTTTAATATCTCTTAAAATCAGAAGAAAATGTAGGTTAATTATTTTAAATCAAATAAAATATTCTAATATATAACAGTAAATTTTGTTTTTATACCAACAGAATCATAAAATATAATTTTTATATTTCATTATAGAGGAAAGGGCCCACAAAGGCCAAAGTGCCTAGGTCCCACCAAGGTATTAATGTAACCTCACTTGTCAGTCTTTGTTTCAAGTAAAAATGGCATTCTATGAAAAAAAAGCAGCTTTTTACCTCACAGATGCTTTTTCCCCAGGCAACTATCCTAGCTGGGTTGTACAGCAGGAAGTATGTACTTCATACATACTTCCCAAGTGGTCACAGAATATTTGAAAATGTGTCCTAAGGGTCAAGATTCAATAAAATTAGTACTTTCTACTGCTTCGTTAAGGACTTTCTTAAATGAAATTATTGGGATTTTTTTCTGCAGGTATTTGGCAATAAAGAATGAAATGATTATTAGTACGGTGTGGTGCCAGTGCTGATCTGTGCCAATTCACCAGCAGTTTTTCCCACTACTGTTTTTGCACCATTGGTGCAAAGATCAAGACAGGAAAAAGGCCAAATAGTGTCTTAGCATTATTATGAAAAGTTTGGACCTTGAGGACCCCCAGAAAGGGCCTCAGTGACCTTGGAGAGTCTGCAGACCCCGTTTTGGGACCCACTGTTCTAAACGTCCTGGGACTGTACCATTGTTTGTTTAACCCGTTCCTTATTGTTGTTTTTCTTTCAGACTGTTTCCAACTCTATTATAAAGACCCGATGCCTATTTGTGCACATCTGACCACCGAGGATAAATTCTTAGAAGTGAAACTGCTGGTTGAAAGTTTAAAAAACTTTACCACAGGTAGTCACACGGCCCTCCTGCGAAGTCACAGCCTGTGGGCAGGACAGGCCTGAGCATTCCTGCATTTCTCCAGCACCTCTTGGCTCCACCCTGAGTGGTCTCAGAGACCTTTGATGATCTGAGAGTCAAACAGTGAGGTGTCACCGTGTCCCTTGGTTTAGCCTGGCCTTGTTTGTGGAAGGGCAAGGAGTGGGTCTCCAGTTAGTCCCTAAGCTTTTGATCAACACACATCAAGCCAGGAGGAGAGGGACTCCCAGGAAAGAAAGCCTTCAGTAAACACCTCCCCGCCATCCTCTGCCTCACAAACAGATGTGCTCTTTTCCAGGGAACAAAAGCATGCATCCTCTCTGCGGGTTGGAGCCTCGCTTCCTGGCTTGATCACTTCAGAGATAAATTCTCTCGCTTTGATCAGCGGCAACATCTGACCCCTTCCCTCCTTTTCAAAAATCCCCTACCCCTCCCGTCTTTGCTAAGCAGTTAAAGCCCTGGTGGGGGGAAGTACAGGTGAATATTTACCCTTGATGAGGAATAACAAAGGAGGCAAGGAAAACTAGTCCAGGTGTAGGTAGGAAGAAGGAGGGTCTGTATTTATACTTTTTCGGGCCTAGAGGCATCTCTAGATTAAAATATTTTTTCTCTGACGTTAGAGCTGAATTGAAAATAAGAGTTTGAAGGATTTAGGATACCTTTAGAGCAGTTGTACTCAAAGAACACTGCGAGGTCCCTGAGATCATTTAATGGGGTCTGTGGGTCAAAACTACTTTCATAATAATAATCCTAAGGCCTTATTTGTTATGTTGACATTTGCACTGATGATAGAAAAGCACTGGTGAGTAAAACTGTAAAAAACACACACAGTTCTAGTTTCACTTAATAATTAAAAATGTCCTTAATGAAGTAGATTTTTAAATTTTTGAAAGCTTGTATCTGTTATCATGAGCTCAACAACCTCCCAATACTTAAGAACATTCCTGATGAGATTGGCGATAGTTTTAACTAACATGATTTTTTGATGTGTAATAAAATCTGTCAATATTTGGAAAGATCTTATATATCTTAGTGGTATATAAGATAGTATAATTTAGTGAACCAAAATCCATTCAAAGTGCAAGATAAAACAATGGATTTAATGTCACGGGATATGAAAAGTTCAATTATAAATTTTAATATTCTACTTAACTACTAATATTTAAGAAACTACTACTTGTCAAGTTTTGGTGTAGAATCAGAGAACAATATCCAAAAGTATCTGCTAAGGTTATTATAATACTTCTACCTTGACTACATTAAAAACAAAAAGGAAACTTTTGCATGGAAAAAAAATACACCAAAAGAAAGTCAAAAGACAAATGACAAACTGAAAGGAAATATTGGCAAAATATAACACAGATAAAAGCTATTGGCCCTGTCTTAATCTGTTCAGACTGCCATAACAAAATGCCATAGACTGAGTGGCTTAAATAATAGAATTTTCTCACAGTTCTGGAGGCTAGAAAGTCTAAGATTAAGGTTCTAGTACAGTTCAGTCTCTGATCACCTTTCCTCTGTGCCTGTGTGGGGAGAGTGTCTGGAGTGGGGGAGAGAGAGAGGGCACACTCTGATATCTCTTCTTATAAGGACCCTAGCTTATTGGATGAGAGCCCTATTCTGATGACCTCATCAGGGGTTAGGACTTCAATATGAATTTTGGGAGAACATAATTCAGTCTACAGCAGATATATATATTTTCAGAATATATAGTCTGAAAACTGAATATATGTATATAGACTCAAAATTGAGGAAGATTTTAAAATCTATTGAAAAAATACTCAAAAGATGAATGATTAACAAAAAGATATAAAAAATATTTAAAATGTGAACAGATGTTCAACTTCAGTCACAAAAAAAGTACAAGTAAAACTATACCTAGATATTATTTCAAACTTATCAGGAAAGCAGAAGTTCAAAAGCTTGAAACTACACTCTGTTGGCAAAGCTGTAGGAAACAGGCTCTCATGCATTACTGGAGTACAAACAGCTCCAGTTCTACAAAGGGGAATATCACACTATTTAACAAACCTCTCTCTACATTTACCCTCAACCAAGCAATTCTGCTTTTAGAATTTACCCTGAAAATGCACCCCAATGATATGGCAACACATATGCACAAAATTATTCATTTCTTCATTATTCGTGATTGCAAAATATTGGGAAATACTTAAATATTCAAGCATAGGCGATTGATGGAATAAACTTAGACATACATACAATGAGTACTATGCATTCTAAAAATGAATAAAGTTCTCTATGAACTGATTATAGAGTGATTTCCAGGAGATATTGTTAAGCAAAAAAAGAAAAGTGCAAATGAGCATGTATAAGAAAGAAGGGAAAATAAGAAAACATACATACATTTATACATATTGAAACACAGGAGGGATAAAAGAGAAAACAATAAAAATAGTTACCTATAAGGGATGAAGGGCAGAAAGAAAGGGAGACAGTGGCATTTCTCTGAGTATTATATATATTTTGTGTACTTTTGACTAGTGGAAACATGTTAATGTTCTGCATATTAAAAAAACTGAAATTGCATCTATAAGAATGGACAGGAAGAAAATTCCTAAAACTGAAATCAAACTAAAGTCAATGAACCCAATTGTATTTCAAATGAATAACATAATCTTACTGAAAGTGGCGGGGGTCGGGAGTGGGTGTGGGAGGTTGGGAGGGAATCCACTTTATTTATGAATACAATATTCATACTCTTTCTGTGCTGAGAAGGGAATTTGAGGAAGAATTATGAACAAATCCTGAACCGTTTTTATTGAGTTTATTTTTTATAGTGGTGCAGGAAAATCAGTTATAAAACTATTTCAGATTGATCTATTTTAGGTCTTAGAAAATGAGTAAATGTGTTGATAATTGGGAGCCAAGGTTCTCACTGTGGAAAGAAGGGACATATAAATATGGAATAGAGGAAGGCAAGAAAGAACCCTATGGGGATGAAGTGAGATTGGAGATATTTGTGTAAACTAATTTCTAAAACATATATATATATATGTTTTAATATATATATAATATATATATTATATATATATAATATGTATGTATATATACCTGTACATGAGCACACATACATGATATGCATGTGTGTATGTATGTGTATATATACATGCGCTTATTTCCTAGCTCTGTCTGCTGAAAGGGCCAAAAAGAAAAGACACCCCTGTAGCAATGAACACAACTAACACCAGATCTTGGTTTCTAATACCATTTCCAATTCAAAGGAGCTAGCACTCTTGGGAAAATGGCTGATTATACTGCTGGACCAGGAAGTATACAAGATGAGCTTGAATATCTTGTTAATGCCGGAAGTAAGAATACCACACACACACACACACACACACACACACACACACCCCTAAAATGATGGGACATGTCACAAGAACAAAGAAGCCAGTTTAAAGAGGCTCCCATGGGCCAAATCTGGGACAATTTGAGGGATTCTTGAGCCTATACTGAGAATAAAAAATATTACATATATATATATATGTATATATATATACTTGTTCGTAATATATATAAAATGTATATATATTTATAAAGATAGGAGAAGTTATCTTCCTTTACTAAAATTTTCCATGGTAACTACTAAAGATAGAGGGAGAGCTGGAGTTGGGAAATCAGCATTTTGCAATTATATGAAATTTTTAGTTTTGGCAAAAATTATCAGTAGATACTATCTTAGTTTCCTATTACTGTTGTAAAAAATTACATGGACATTACAAGACGAGTCCTTGATATTTAACCAAGAAATTATTTTTCCTATCTTCTCGGTAATTTTAAGACCTTAGAATATTTTAACTTAGAAACTTTTAAGTCTCTTAACTTCGTATTATTCTCATGAACCTTCTACATATATTTTTAAACTCCACATTAGTAAGATTATTTGGTACAGTTATATTATGTTTACCCACATGTTTACCCTTTCTGGTGCTTTTCGTTCTCCCTTACATACCTATATTTCTGTGTGGATCATTTTTATTATTCCCACAAGAACTACTATTAGGTCTTCTTTTAATACAGACTTGCTAGCAACTGATTCTCAATTTTTACTTTCTTAGAGAAGTCTTAAAACTTCTTTATTTCATCCTCATTAACAAGAAATTCTATTAGGAAAAAACCCTAACATTTACAAAGTAGAGAGTATAATTAACTCCCATGTATGCCTCACCTAGCTACAATGATCAAATTCTGCCATTCTTGCATTTTCTATACTCCCAACCACTCCCCCACTTGATGGTGATAATATGATGATTTTTCACAATTCTTCTATTTTAAGGCAAAATGTACATATATGGAATCGCACATATTTAAGCTGTGCAATTTTGACAAATGGACACTTAATTTCCTCCTTTATCACAATACAGAACATTTTCATAACTTTAGAAAGCTCCCTTGAGCCCCCCAGTTAATCTCCACCCCCAGAGGCAACTATTGTTTTGATATATTTCACCTCACCTCAAATTGTTTTGCTTTAGAACTTCATAAAAATGAAATTATACAATATGTCTCTTTTGTGTTCAGTTGTTGTTATCCAGTATAATGTTTGGGAGGTAGATCCATGTTGCTGTGGGTATTAATAGTTCTTTTTAGTGTTGAAAAGCATTACATCGTATATAAATATATCTTGATTTGTTTCTCCACTCTCCAATTGGTGGATATTTGGGTTTTGTTTTGTTTTGTTTTGTTTTCCAATTTTTTGGTTATCGTGAATAAAGATGTAATGAACATTCTTGTACGAATCAGTTTATAAACATATTTTAATATCTCTTGGATTAAATAACTAGAATTGGAATTGCTGAGTCAAAGTTAAGTGCACATTTAATTTGATAAGAAATTGCCAAAGAGTTTTCCAAAATAGTTGTACCTTTTTATGTTCCTACCCACACTATAAGGGTTTTGGTCGCCTCACTCCTTGCAACCTTTTTATGTTCCTACCCACAATATAAGGGTTTTGGTTGCCCTACCCCTTGCAACCTTATAATATTAAGCACTTTTTCACCAACTTACTATTGACCATTCAGATATCGTCCTTTGTGAAGTGTCTGTCAACTCTTTTGCTTATTTTTATGAGTTTGTTTGTCCTTTTAGTTATTAAATTCTAAGAGTTTTATATATTCTGGATACATGTTCTTTCTTGGTTACATATCTTGCAAATATTTTCTTCCAGCCTGTGGCTTGCCTATTTATATTCTTTATGGTGCCTATGAACAGATATTTTTACTTTTGATAAATTCCATTTTATCACTTATTTCTTTTAAAGTTATATCTTTCTAGTTTTACCTAAGAAATCTTTGCCTAGCTCCAGATCACAAAGATATTATCCTTAATAGATTTATAGTTTTAGCTTTTACACTTAGTTTATGATCCGTGGTAAATTAAATTTTGTGTGTAGCATGAGGTAGAGAGGTGAACCTGTTGCAGAAAAGATCCAAAATTAGACCAGCGAGAAACCAAGCAGCACTCGGGGAGTTGGAGAACTCAGGTTTATTACTCAGGTTTATTACGCTGGCGGTCCCAGAGGAGCTAGCGCTCTAAAGATCTGGGCCAGGAGCTCAGTTGCAACATTCCTTATATAGAACCTTTTTTGGCATGGGCTGATTGATTAATTTGTCCTCAGACAAATTAATTTGTCCTCAGACAAATTGCAGGTAGTCACATTGCAATTACAAAGGACGGAAGTTGCTATGGGTTACCGGCAGTTACAAAGTGTTACAAAGCGTGAGAGTTGCTAGGAGGTACAAACAGTTACATTTGATGCTTAGACAGATCAGACAAAAGGGAAGGTGGGTCTTTAGTCAATTTCAAGTACAGCCCATGCAGCAAACATATTTACAGAAGCAAAACAGAGATTTGTATTAGTCTTTTGAATGAAAATTCCTATTCAAACCTTCATTTTATCTCATTGGATATTCAGTTGTTCTAGCACCATCTAGATGTGTGATGAAAAAACTTCTCTTTCCCTATTGGTCTGATTTGGCACCTTTATTGAAAATGAACTGACCATATAAATGTCTCTTGAAAAGAATGTCTATTCTGTGGTCATTTGATGAAAGGTTCTCTCCTCAATGAAATCTTACATCCTTTCATCTCCATCACCGCTGCAATTTTCTGGTGCTTTTGAATATATAACTTTTATAAGTTGTCTGATGTTTCTAGGTTTTGTTTAGTGAGAGCATTGCCTTGCCACAAACAACTTCATCTACCTGTAAATGGAACTCCTTGGGTCGAATTTGCTCTTATGATTCTAACTTCCTGGAGCTAGATGTTCTTTCCTCTTTTTTAGGAATTCTAGGATATAACTGTCTCTTTAAGTCCAGGTTTACTATATATGTTTCCTACAGTGTATTAGCTCAGACTGCTATAAGAAAACTCCATAGACTGGATGGCTAAAAAAATAAACATTTATTTCTCAAAGTTCTGGAGGCTAGGGATTTCAAGATCAAGGTTCTAGCAGATTCAGTTTCCGATGAGGCCCTTTTTCTGGTCTGCTCACAGCCACCTTCTTGTCATATCCTCACATGGTGGAGCGAGATGAAACTCTGGTCTCTTCCTCTTCTTATTATAAGGGCACTGATCCCATCATGGGGGCTTTACCTCATCTAAACCTAATTACCTCCTTAAGTCCCCAACTCCAAATATCATCACACTGTATATTAGGGCTATAATGTATGAATTTTGGGTAGACACAAAGATTCACCCCATAGTACATAAGTTTTTAGTATGACATCTTTTCATTATTATTCGGTTAGTTTCTCCTCTTTATCGTGATTTCTTCTTTGACCCATGATTTATTTAGAAGTATATTTTTTAATTTCCTAACATTTGAGTACTTTCTAGTAACTTTATTGTTACCAATTTCGAGTTTAATTCCGGTTAAGCTGTGGTTAGAGAATATCTTCTGCATGATCTTAGTTCTTTGAAATTTGTTGAAATTTGTTTAATGGCTCGACATATGTTTGATTTTTGGCAAATGTTCACGTGCACTTGAAAAGGAAGTATATTTGTTCTCTCACTGTTGGGAAGCGGTCGTCTATGTGTGTTACTTAGGTCAAACTTTTTATTATACAGTCCAATTCCTTTAAATCCTTACTGCTTTTTTGCTGCTTATTCTATAGTTACTGAGAGAAGTATATTAAGAGAAGTATATCATTGAGGATTTGTCTTTCTCTCTTTTAGTTCTGTCAAATTTCCTTTTTGTGCTTTGAGCCTCTGTTATGTACATACAAATTTGAAATTGTTATATATTTCCAGTGCATTAACTGTTTTCACATACATTATGCCTCTTTATCTGTAGTAATGCTTTGTCTTGAAATCCACTTAGCTACACCAGCTGTCATTTACTGTTTGAATGGAATCTTTTTTCATCCCACTATTTTTTAAATAATTCTGTGTCCTTATGGTTAAAATATGTATTTAAAGAGACATTTGGTTGATGTTGTTGTTGTTTTTAAATCTACTCTTAGACTTTTCATCAAAGCATTGTCTTCACTTACATTTAACGTTATATCTAATATTTGGGTTTAACCATCGTAGCTTACTATGTGCTATCTATTTGTTCCACCTCTTTTGTGTTTCATTTTCTCTCTTACTTTCTTTTGTATTTTTATCATTCTATTTTTTTCCTCCCTTAAGGAGTCGTTAGTTACCTGTTCATTTACTATTCTATTGGTGATAAGCCTAGAGATTACAACATGCATTTTTCACTTATTAAAATCTAATATAAATGAATATTTTTACTATTTCCCAGACAATATAAAGATTTTAACACATTTTAGCTCCATTTATCCTTCTCCTCCTGCCTTTTGTGCTATTGCCATTGTATGCTTTAATTATGTGCATAATATATGTGTTTATATTATTAATATTCGATATGTTCAATTTAATTACAAGTAATATATACTTATAATCTCACAAGACATTATAATTGATATTTTCAACAGAGAAAATTTATTTGGCCTAACCTACTTGTTTATTCCTTTTTTTTAAAAAAAAAGTTTTATTTTATAATAGTTTTAGATTTACAAAAAAGTTGCAAAGATATACAGAGAGTTCTGTGTACCTACCTTGCACATACCTTCCCCTACTGGTAACAATTTACATTACTATGGTACATCTGTAACAACCAAGGACCCAACTTGGTACATAACTATTAATGAAACGCCATATTTTATTTGGATCTCATCTGTTTCCCCCAATATTATTTTTCTGTTTCAGATTACCACTTCATATTTGGTCATCATGTCCCATCCTCCTCTGACCTGTGAAAGTATCAGATTTTCTTCGTTTTGGTGACCTTGAGAGTCTTGAGGAGTATTGGTATTTTGCAGAGTTCAGTAGATCCTCCCTTACATACCTTCTCCCCTCTGCTCTGCCTCACTCCCCTTTCCTCCTCATTCCAGTTTCCCTGCCACTGTATTTCCTAGGAAAGCGTCAGCATGCAAGCTTTTGCCTCTGGCCCTGTCTTCTAGGAAATTGCGGCTGACTCTCTTATTCTAGGTTACAGGTTTTTGAGATCCCAGCTGAAAACCTGAGCTGCTTGTCATATCCTCACCTGACTGGCAGATCTCAGACTCCAATTTTTCGTTCCTGCAACCTGGTAATAAGTTGCCAAAATCCTTCTTGGCCTGTCAGCTGCTGCTTTCTGAGGACTTTTCACCAAAAAAAAAATCAAAATTGGCAAATATCTCAAGGAGAAAAGGGATGCCAAAGATTGGGCTCAGAGTTCAGGGTCTCTTCCTCTAGGAGATCTTGCTTCTAGAAATCATTCGTTGTTCTTTAATGCTATCGAACAGTTTAAAGATATACATTTCTGTCTTCTTTTTCAAGTTATTTTTTGCTAGAAGCTTGGTCTGGAAAAAAGTTAGCTCTCCCTTCCAGGAAGCAGAACTCACAACCCTAGGTTATAATAGGAAACCACAGGATATTGCTAGAGAAACTGCTGTTTTCTTATAGACTCTTGCAGGCCCCAGGCCCAGCAGAGAACAAAATGGGCTCTGTACTTTCGCTTGCCTCTTTTTATTTCTGCTCTTTCTCATTGTCTTCATTTTGCAACAGCTCTAAATGTTTGATGATTTGGTGAAAGGTACTTTAAGCACAGTTTTTCCTTTCCTCGTGAAGCTGGATCTTTCAGCTGGAGAATTTTTACACGTGTAGAAAAAATACAGGCAGACTTGGCCATTAGAACAATTGCGAGGGAGATGAAGGTGAGGGGCATGCATCTCAAAGACGTTTTCCTCACTGTCCTCCATCCTATCACCCAGGAACTTTTCCACAACCCTGGTGTCTGTCTCCTACCCTTTCCATAAATGCTGACTCCATTTCTCCTTTTCACAAGGCTTCAGTTATTATGCGCATCAGCTATTATATAGCATTGCCCTCTGGTGGTACAGAACTGTTGGCCCGGCATTAAATGGGCCCAGAATGCTGCTGTTCTGAGTTCTTTGTCAACAAATGAGGAGACACACAGCTTTTTATAAAGGACTACCAACTCTCACATCTTAGAACAAAGAGTCTTTACCCCTGATCTCTTGCCTTAACTTGCCTGGGGAACTGTTACAACTGTTTCTTAACTAAGAGACAGTAGGTAACAGGCAAGAGGTTACTTTGGCTCCTCAGATTTTTAAAAATGCTTTGGAGAGTAGGTTTTGTCTAATTTCAAAATGGATCTATTCAGGGCAGGCTAACTTCTGAAAGAAACAAACTATGTGTTTCAATTCTTTACACAATACAGTTTATTTCTTGCTTGTGCAATGTCCCATCATAGGTTTTTCGGGTCCGGTGACTCTCCTACATGGCTCTCCTCCAAATGATGACACAGGGACCCAGGCTCCTTCTGTCTTATGGCTCCACACTCTTCTAGGCCCTCAGAGAACTCTCCAGTTAGCCAGAGGATAAGAAAAGGTAATCAAAGGTTGTACATGGGAGGGTTTATGGGCCAGACATGGAATTTGTGTCCATCACTTCTACCCACTTTGGACATTCCATTGACCAGAATCCAGTCATATGGCTGCACTTGCCTGCAAGAGAGGCTGGGGAAAATAGCCTAGGGGTCACCTAGGAGGAATATGTACATAGTTCATGCCCAACAACAAGTCTCTGCCACAGGTGTGTGTGTGTGTGTGCGCGCACGCGTGTGCGTGTGTGTGTTTCTATCTTCTAAAGAAAAAGTAAAAGGAATGTCTCAGCTTTTGCCAAAGAGCCCCAAACGTTCTTGGCTCTTTTATTCCTCAGTTTACTCAAACCCTGAGTCGAAAGCAGCACTGGAGATGGATTTTCAGCCTGTCAGGACTAGAAGAAAAACACTTTTCATTTAAAATGTGGAATATTTTCCTGGTCCTGGGGGAAGTTGAATCAGCCAACATTATTTTTAAGCAAGCTTTTATTGAAGTTTAACATAAAGTAAAGAAATGCAAAAAAAAAAAAAGAAAGAAAAAGAAAAAAGA
>NW_024349802.1:7218839-7291004 GCF_902729225.1 Pteropus medius
TTTCAAAGAGTTAATATAGCCATGTGACTACTACTCAGATAAAGAAATAAAACATTACCACTATATCAGAAGCCAACGCATAAGGGCGGGTGGTGGTGTTCTTGGTAATGAGGGAGGATATTCTAAGGGCACTGAGTTGCTGGCACATCATTTGGGCTATGATGCTTCCTCCCTTAAATGTGAAAGATCTAAAAACCACCACCAATGTAATTATGACTAATAGGAATGCTTAGAATATGTAGAGTTCATTTTTCCTTTATTCCCCTGAAAGCAGTGGTAAGAACAGGATTCAGAGTCCTGCAAACTTTGTCTTAAGCAATGGCTTCACTGCTAACTAGCTGTGCAACCTTGTACAAGTGACTTAACCTCTCTGAATGCAACTGAAAAATAGGCATGTGAGGCACTCTTATTCTCAATTCCAGCCTCCTTCCTTGGGGAGCCTGCAGAGCTCTGCAGACTCTTTTGCAGCTAGAATACTGGATGGGAAGTAGCTCCTATTAGTTGGTGGTTCTCATGGGAAGTATGGAAGGTGGAGCTGAGGGAAGCCCCTCCCTCTCTGCTGAAGCAAGCTTGGTTGTGGTAAGTTCAGAGGCAGCAAAGAAAGATGGTCACCAGTTTCAGAGTGAGAGAGGTGGTTTGATAGTAGTAGCTATGGGGGCAGCAACGGCAGTTTCCTGATGTCTCAGCTATGTAATGAGTCCTTATATTCAATAGCTCATTTTCACCCCTTGTATATGCTCCTCCAGCCTCTCAAAATTCATAAGAATTTGATTTCCCGTACAAAAATTCTCTTTTGCTCAAAATACCTAGAATAACTTCTGTTTCTTGCACTGAACCTAACTGACACAGGATGATGATACTGCTAATTTACTAGGATCCCAGGGTTAGGCGAGCTATGATTTCTGTCACAGAAGAAGCACTCAGTCAATGATTGTCACCAATGATCACCCTAAGACAGTTTAGCTATAAAAATTTTGGGAAAACCAGTTCTGTAAATTACGTCTTGCTGCCCACCGGTGTTAGCAGGATTTTTTTCCCACTTTCCCCCCACCAGCAGTCAGCAGGCATCTATAACAAGAGGAAAATGATCCTTGGCTAATGTTGCTCCCCCCTTACGTTCTCACCAGCAATTCATGTTGCCTTAAGAGATTAGGCCTTTTTATTGCTTGCCTCATTGCCCTGCTGTCTGCACCAAAGTTCCGTCTTGGTTGGCCGGGCACGTCCTTCTGATGGAGTCCAGGCCTGTTGCACAGAGAGAACAAGGAGGTTATTTGATCTCTTGACTGTGGCTCCTTCAAGTCCCCCCGAGAGTGTGCTACCTACAGACTTCTGCTAGGCTAATTGGCCCAGTGTAGCCAAAGAAGCAAAATTCCACCTAAAGCAATGAGTGTTACTTCTGGCAGAATTTGGAATTTGGGAGAGGGCAGCCTCTATGGAGGCCCAAGGGTCAGCTCTGGGTCCCACTCAACCCTTCCCAGACACTCAGAACTGCCACTGCTAATGGGCAGCAGCTTCTTACTCAGGGTGTTGGAGGGTCATGAGGGGCATCCCCGGCCTCCAGAGAGATTTTCAGTCAGCCTGGACTAAAGCCCTGGGATATGAGAAAACTCCTCTGATTGGATGTCCGTCAGCATGGATGTAAAGCCTGACACCTTGCCCACTGAGTGTTGTTCCACAGACACTGTTGGTGGGAGGGCAGAGAGGTTATTCTCCCCACCCTTGACCCACATGTTTGTTTGTTTTTTTTTTAATAAAAAGCTAGATAGCAATTTTCCCACTGTGCATTCTCATTACAGCACTTCCTGAAAGGCAAAGTTATCTTATGAAGCCAGCTCATAAAACCATTAGACCCTGGAGAGAGGCTTGGACTCAGTCTTTCCATTGGCAAAAGCTTCGTGAGAGTGGAACCCCTGACTGTAGGCTTCTTCAGCTCCACTATCACCAACCCTGCACCTCTGGCCCAAGCTCAGGCACGCTCACCTGCCCGGTCTTCTCAGATCTCAACCAGGCCCTGGTAATACTCAAACTCTTTAAATTCACTTTAGGACTAAGGCGCTCTTGGTGGACCACTGAACTCAGCACTGGGAGCTAGAAGAAGAAGAAGCAGCAGAAGCGAAAGAAAATTCACTCTGAAAAATGACAAAAAGCCTTTCCCTTTACCTTAAGTCCATATCTCTGAATTTCCTGTGTCGTTTACATACAGCCAAGTTCTCCAACTTAGAAGAAACCACAATAAGATGCCATTTCACCGCTAATAGGATGGCGACAGTCAAAACCATGGAAAATGAGTGTTGACAAGATGGGCATGGACCCCTCATCTGTGCATAGGTAAAATGGCGCAGCTGGTGGAAAACACTTTGGCGTTCCTCAGAAAGTTAAACCTAGAATTATCATATGACCCATCAATTTCACTTCTAGGTATAAACAGCAAAAATTTGAAAACAAGGACTTGAGCAGATGCCAATATCCCAATGTTCATAGGAGAATTAGTCACAATAGCTCGAGGTGGAAACAACCAAAGTGTCTATTGAGTGAAGAATGGGTAAACTAAATGTGGTATGTACATGCGATAGAATATACTCAGCCATAAGAAGGAATGAAGTTTTGACACATGCTACAACATGGATGCATCCCGATAATAAATCAGACACAAAAGAACACATATTGTATTATTCCACTTACATCAACTATCTAGAATAGGCAAATTCGTAGAGACAGAAAGTAGATTACAGATCACCAGAGGCTGGGGAAATGGGAGCGATTGCTTAACGGTCTGGGGTGATGGAAAAGTTTTGGAAATAAATAGTAATGAGGATTGCACAACAGATGTGATTTAGACCTGCCATTGAGTTGTATGGTGGAAATGGCACATTTTATGTTGTATATATTTTATCACAATTAAAAAAAATTATTCGAAGACCTTGAAGAAATGCAGATTCCTGGGACCTGCTCCCAGACTTGAGTCAGTAAGTCCAGGGTGGGCGCCTTTTCGACAGGGACACATCGAGTGTCCCAGTGTAGGTAATCCGAGGGCCTACTTTAGGAATGCAGATATTCCTAAACTATGCTAACTGCCTTTCTTGTACAAAACAAGAAAACAAAAAGTTCACAAATACAGTGGACAATGCGGTGACAGACAGAGGGGAGGGGGGTTGGAGGGCTGGGAGAATGAGGTGAAGGGTTAGAGAAGTACAAGTTAGTAGTTGATAGATGGTCACGGGGATGGGGAACATGGCATAGGGAATGCAGTTAGCATTAATGTAATGGCTAGGTGGAAAACCAGAGAGAAGGAGCAATTAGGGGGATTGTTTTATAAACGATATAAATGTCTAACCAAGGTACTGTATACTTGAAACTAATTAAAATTTAAAAAAAAAGAAAAGAGAAGTGCTTACTGCTTTTCGGAGCTGGTCCTAAAGGCAGGACGCTCTTGCACTTTGTTGATTGGGACAAAGGAAGGTAGGCCACTCAGTGCATTGGCTGAGTTTGGCTGAGTCTGGATAGGCACACTAGTCTACCCAGGCTGCATCTGAACGTGGTAGTCTTGGGGTGAGAGTACTAGCAGCAACATTATAACCAACCTGTGGCTCTGAGATCCAAGGCTTTGCTGGGGCATCAGCCCACCTCTGTCAGCCTAGTCCTGTATCCTTTTCCAGCCTGCATCCCCCGGACAAAATCTTCTGTTAGGTCCAGCAAAGGCCAGAGGCAGGAGGTGACCTTGAGTCCTGACCACTGCTTGCAGTTGGTCATGCTGTCTGTCTTCCTTCTCCCTCATAGTCCCAGTGCCAGGGTCAGGTTTGTGCTTCTTCCGTCGGTGGTACATGATCTCACTTCTGGTGTCCTTTCAGTGAGTGACACAATTTCCTATGTTTTCTGAGTAAGTCTTTTCTTACAGGTAAGTAAATACATTACTAGTAAGGAGGATGACCCTGAGCAATTACAAAATATCTTTGGGTTGCTATATGAGAATGCGCCTAGCAACTCGGGTGTTCTTTGAGCTTGGTTTACTTCCACCTTAATGCCCTAAACTGTTCTAATAGGTCCCATCTAGAGTAAAGCACAGAAGAAAGCCCAGCCTGTTAACTCAAATGTAAGGACTGCTCTTCAGAAGGCAAAGAGAAGGAAGGGAGGAAGCTCACTCGTTCACTTCACTGATTTTTATTGAATCGTGACAAGATGCTGTGCTTGCACCAATCCCTTGGGAAGTCGCAGTGAATAAGACATAGTTTGTACCCACAGGGAGCTCAGTCCAGGGTGGTGGTGAGGTGGGAAGTGAGAGTAAAGAACAAGTGAAAACCAGCAACTGTGAAATAGTTGATCGGTGGGCAGGGCGGGGGTGTAGAGGCAGGGCCAGTGGCTTGGCCTGAGGGGTCAAAGATAGGAGGACTCAAGGAAGAGTTCAGAAAGAAGGGGACACTTTGAAGAGACTCTTGAAAGATGAGTATGGTTGTGTAGGCAAAGAGGACAGAGTTATGTTCCCCTGCTTTCCAAGCAGAGTGAAGAAGAGTCTGTGGAGTGAGGGAGGGGCTAGGAGTGGGAAGGGGAGGGGAGGCTGGAGCATGGAAGGTATCTGGGCCCCTGGGGCTGGCATGACACATTTACAAGTCTGGACAGGATTCTCTAGGCAGTAGGGACTACCACAGTATTCCCAGCCGGGAGTGATGTGGTCAGATTTGTGGGTGGGGCGGGGGTTGAATATATAAAAAATTTCAAAGAAAATGGAGAGCATACTGAACTTCCATGAACCTCTGCTTAAATTGAATAATTATTAATGTTTTTCCAAATTTACATAATGTATTTCTTCTTATCTAAAATATTTTAAGGCAAATTTAGATACCCCAACCATTCCCACGTAAAAACTTCCGGATGTATTCTTTATAAACAAGGCCTTTTTTTTTTTTTAATGTGACTACGCTACCATTAATTATCACACCTCACATAATTAACAATTTCTCAACATCTAACACCAACTTTATATTAAAATTTCCCAGGTTGTCCACCAAATGCTTTTACTTCAAAGGTTGATATGTATGAATTAGAATTCAAATCTAGTCTACATATTGCATTTGTAATTTTTAGAAGATCCTTGAGAGATTGAGAGAGGCTCAAGTTTCCTGGCTTGGGGGAGGGGCCAAGTTGCATTTTTCCAGTTGGAAACACAGGTCAGGAGAATGGGCTGGGCTTGGATCATCTCTGTGTTCCTGGGTGATAAAAGGATGGGGTCCAATCCTGGGGTGACCACCCCTGAGAGGTGGTGGCACAGGGGTATTTGGCAACCTTCTAAGAATGTTGAGGGGAGCTTGCCTATGGCAGATGTAGCTGAAGTTCAGGTCAAGCATTGAAAAATAACCATGACTTTTGGTGTGGGGGCGCTGTGGTAGCTCTGAGGGCAGTGTCAGTGGAGTGGTGAGGCCAGGAGTCCTTCTGCCCTGCCCTGGGTGGTGGATGCAGGGAAGGCAAGCAGAGAGGGGTGTGGACAGCTCTTTCAGGATGCTCTGCTGAAAACTCACAAACGAGAGAGGGAGTCTTTCCGGGCAAAGGGAAAGTATCTTCAGAGGTGGGAGATCCACGAACATCTAAAAGGCTGGGAGGCCAGAGTTTGTCACCAGAGAAGGAATGGGAAGGGCTGGGGGTGGTGAGGGTAAACCCAGACCACTTTTTGGAAGACAGTCTAGCAGTACATACCAAGCTCTTTAAAGTGGCCTTCACATTGAGCTCGCCCACAGAGACTGATGCTAAGGAGAGAATTGGAGAAGCACAGAATGCTTTCTCTAGGAGGTTTGTTGTTACTTTATTAATAATAGGAAAGGCTGGAAGTAGCCTGCATGTATAACAATAAGGATATGATTATACATGAATTCTTAGCCTCAGCAGTGTTGACATTTGGAGTGGGGTAATTCTTTGTTGTGGGGGTTGTCCCAGGCGTTACAGGATGCTTAGCGGCATCTTTGGCCTCTACCCACCGGATGCCAGTAGCCACCACTCCTTCAAAGTTGTGACAACCAAAAATGTCTCCAAACATTGCAAAATGCCCTGAGGGAGGGGCAAAATTGACTCTGAGAAGCACTAGGTTAAAGTACGGTATGTCCATATGTTGGTGTATTACATACAGTCTTGAGGAGAGTTTTCAGGAGTCATTAAGAATGTGTGCACAAATCCTTACAATATAATATTAAGGAAAAAAGTTGCACATATAATTTTACACTCAAGAATAATGCTAGATGTATCAAATATACACGCATCATGCATGGAGAAAGGTGGAAAAATATACTAAAACATTAAAAGAATTACCTCAGGATTGTAAGATGAGTGACATATTTCTGCTTTCCTATTTCTTCTTTAAAAAAAAACACATTTTCTACACTGAGCATAAATATTTTATACTTATTTATTTTTACACACGATTTTGGTGTGGACCCGACTATTTATTTTGAGGAAATTTATTATTGAATATAATATACATGCATAAAAGCACACAAATTGTAAGTGTACAGCTCAGTGGATTTTTACCTGGGTAACCAGCATGCAGATCAAGAAACAGAACATCACCAGCCCTGCTAGAAGTTCCGATGTCCCCAAAGGATGACCCGTTATTTCCTGATTTAAACACCATAGATTCCATTTACCTGTTTTAAAATTTTACATAAATGGAATCACGCAGCATGAACTCTTTTGTGTCTGGCTTCTTTAGCTCAATGCTGTTGGCGAGATTTACTCATGTTATGGTATGGAGTGTAGTATAGTATAATGAGCATACATTATTTTTAAAATCAAAGCTATTTTAAAAAGATGGCAGATGGCAGCTATTAAAAACCTGGGATGCTTTCCACTTCCTGAGTGTTCCACAGTCCTTCTGCTGGGGAGCTGGTCCTGGCCTCCAGCCAGGTTGCCTGGCCTCTGCCAGTTGCTTCTCCAAGACTAGCAAGGAAGGATTTGTTCTGATCCCGCCATCCCCCTATTTGTGTTTGAGTCCCTCAATGAGAAGACCAGTTAGACAGGATGGGGAGAGGGCGTGTGCGTCTTATGTAAGGCTGAACAGGAAGTGGGGCCGTGGGTGTCCAGGATGGGATCGGGTCTTCCTGAAGCGAGGGTCTTCACCTCTTGATTCTCCTGAAGGGAGGATGTTCCCATGGTGACTGTTGCTGGCATGTCACTGGCAGAGAAATTGAAGTTTCCTCGCAAAGGTTGCCCCGTCTGGTCCCCTCGGTGTCACATTCCTCAGTATGACGCACCACAGAGACACTCGTTTATTTCTCATGGCAGCCTTATAAAGGAGGTGCTCTCACGATGCCCTGCTTTAGGCACCCCATGACTGAGACTGAGAAGTTAACTTGCATAAAGGCACAAGCTGGGCTTTGAGTCCAGATCTCTGTGACCTCAGTGTCGCCTCCTCAAGGCCACCTCCCCGCCCCTCCCATTGCTGGCTGAGACAGGGGAATGGGGGTCATGACTTGATCTCCAGTGATGGACCCAGTCTAAGACCTGGTCTTAGCCAGCTGTATGATCAGGCCAGTCATTATCTCAGAAGAAGGTTAGTTTGACCAGAAAATGGGCAGCTCAGTATCTCCCTTCCTTTTGCTCTAAGCCCCACCTCCTCTAACCAGCAGGAATCTCTGAAAAAATGTTCTGGAAAAACGGAGGCATTTTTATGACTCTCTCTTCACCTAAACCTGCTGGGTCAGGACAGAGCACAGACCCTGGGGCTCTGACCATTATCCTACACTTTGGACCCAGGCCTGCCCGGCTTTGATGTTGTCTTGGTAAATGTCCCCAAGTCACCGGTGGGCTCTGATCTCTCCAGCACCTAATAATTCAAACACCCTGGGGTAGTGAGCAGCTAATCGGCTGGGCAGCCCTTGCAGCTGCACAAGAAGATTGAGGGGAAAGGGGGTCCCTTTTATTCTTAGGGTCTCATTCCACAACCCGGGCAAGGCAGACGCCACTGTACGCTGGCCCAGGGGGAAGGTTAATTCCTGCAAGGAGACGGGCAGGGATCTGCCTGGCTGAGGTGGCCGGTTGCACGGTTTGAATCATGGCTGTCCCGGCCAGGCCATCGGGTGGGAATTAAAATTTAATTTAGAAAGTCCTGTCTCTTCGGTCCTGGTGGCCGTCGTCTGAGTGATTGACTGGCTGGTTTCTTTCACCTTCGCACGCCTTGGGTTTTTACTGGCGGAGGAAATGAAGCCTGAGCTGGGGCAGGAAATTCCATGTACACAGGTGTTTCTGGTTAGCCCCGTGCACCTCACCCAGGGGCACAAATGAGGGCCAGGGATGTCTGTGTGAGCCCGGGGCCTCTCTGGCCCAGCAGCTGCTGTGGCTTTACATCTAGAGAATGCTGGGCAGGGCACTCAGGCCACCACAGGGCGGACAGAGTTACCAACAAATGGTCAACCAGGAGCCCAATGACAGACCGCCCGCCACTGACACAAGAGCATACAGGCAACTTGGCGAGAGCCACCCCGGCCTCTGTGCCTGCAGTGGGAAGCTGGTGGCACCAGGGCCCAGCCTGGGATATTAGCAGTGCCCTGAGGTGGTGTTTACACGTTGTAGTCGCCACTTCATATGGCTGACCTGCCCCCATTTTCACATCTTCTGAAGGGCTTAGAGTTCCGAAAAGCCTGCCCTCCCTTACTTAAAGGGTCTCTGGAAGGGTTGGGAAGGGCGGCCTTGGGCTTGGTCTGAGATGGCCATCTGCAGGGTTTGTTTCGGAGGCTGAAGAAGCAGGTTTCCTCACCCCTTAAGATCCCCATGCTGCCATTGGGCATTTCCAAATCCAGTAGTCATTCATTGTCCGGGGATAAGGCACTCGGGGCTCCTGTTAAACCCACAGTGTACCTGGAGGGGAGGGGCATGCCGAGAAATGGCACAGGGAGACATACGGGGTGGCTCTGGGCCAATGTTCACCCCCGCCCCACCCATCTCAGTTCTCTCATCTGTAAAACGGGATCTGGGAAATGAACATTACTGGGTTGGCACACGGGTGGATGAGGCACCGTCCCTAAAGCGTTGGGCTAGCACACAGAGAATCTTCTCACAGCTCTCAGCTCCTGGGAACATCTCCAAGGGAATTGCTCAAAAGGAAGAATTTGTGTGAATATTTAGGGTATTACTTTAAAGATCACGAAAATAAATTTTAATCGATGAAAATGCTCATCAATTGGTTTGTAGACTAAGGTGTGTCATTGCTGCAACAGTGAATAGCCAGTATGATCGCCACAAGTCTGAAGCCATGTGAGATGCCCAGGGAATAACTGGAGAAATCAAGTCTATGCATCCTGATTACAACCACGGGAAAATGCGTATGCTGATGAAGACTGGAGGGAGATGTAAGTCATTGTTTATTTAAAAATGTTTACATCATTCTATATTTAAACTCAATAAAAGGAGCAATAGGTATGAATGTATCTAAGTTCCTATTAAGACAAGAACCCATGTCGTGGGTCCAGGACAAGATGTATGTGGTCCCAAAGGCTGGAGGAAAGCCCATGGCTGGGGCCATGCCCCTGGGGTAACGTAGAAAGAGGGTCATTGGAATGAGTGTGAACACCCACGTGAGATTCCGGTGTTGGGTAGGGTGTCCTGGGCATCCTGGGGGAAATAGGTTAAGCCCCTGTCATAGCCCATGAGCCCATTAACTCCGAACACACCCCCTCTCCTCACTAGGAGAGGGACTGAGCCCTGAGGAGTGGTGGGCTCGTCCTCAGGGCTCTGACCAGCACATGGCTGTTCCCAGCTGCAGGACGAGAGAACTGTTTTCATCGCTGTTGGGAGTCCCAAGGCTGGGCACCTGAGCAGCACTATAGAAAAGACCTCTCGCTCTAAATGAAATACAAACGAATGGCTGCTGTGCATGTCTGTGTACGTTGGAGGTGGAGGGGGCCTAAGTCGAGACTCCAGAGAGCAGGCTGGCTTGTCCTCAGACCCCTACCTGGTGGGCAACAAGGCATAGAGGGTGGGCGTCTCTCTCTCCTTTAGCAGACTTTCATCGTTGAAGGAACGGCTTCATGCTCTCCTATTAGAAGGGCCTTCTGACCAGCCCAGCCCTTGCCACTTTGACCTCAGAGCCCCTCTGGAAACTGGGTATGGTCCCAAGTCCTTGGAGGGCAGGGGCCAGGCCTCACCCTTTCTCCACTGCCCCTCCCCTCTCCCCAGGCTTTCAGAACGAATCTCAGTACATTCTTATTGAACTGCCGTGGAGGTAAAATAATGGTTGGGATAGCATCGGTGATTTGTGAATTTCAATTCCTCTTCTAAAACCTCTTACAGATATTTCTGCTGCATTCCTCTCCTTCCCTCTCCCCACAGACAGGAATTATGAGACAGTAACTCACATCCCTCCCTTTGCATCTCCCGCTACTCTTGTGGTTATTCGTGTGGTTACTTCTGGGGGCAAGCCTGGCTCTGACCCACCTCTTAGCGCCTAGGCCCCACAAGTGGGGCTTGTCATCCTGGAGGGGGCTTGTCATCCTGGAGGGAAAAACAAAGAAAAATAACTTCCAAACCTTGGGTCCATGCTGTAGGTCGAGCACTGTGCTAAGCACTGCACACGCATCATCCCATTTCATCCTCCCAAACACTCTATGGGATAGGCGCTATTCCCGAGTTACAGATGGAAGAAACCAAGGCTGAGAGAGGTCGATCTCTTGCCCAAGGTCACTGAGCTACTAAGCGGCAGAGCTGGGATCCAGACTTCGGCTGTCTGACTCCAAAGTCCAGGCTTTTCTTTGCTCTAAATCCCTCCTCTTGACCTTCTCTTTTGATTGTGGAATTCTAGGAAGTGTTGGATCTGTTTCTCATCAGCAGGCCTCATGTTCCCCTTGGAGCAGGGTCTCTGGGCATTTGCACATTATCCCTAGAGACAAATCTTGGGTGTGCAGAGCCTCGTCTCAGTGTCCAGCATGTCCAGAACCAGCCGGAATTGAGGCATTCTGGCCCCTTGCCCCACCACCTGGAAATGTCATTTGTAGTCAGCCGGCTGTAGTTGGAGGCTGCCTCTTCGGTGCAATGAGTCAAAGGACCACATGGAAACACTTTAGCCTGAGCCAGCACTGGAGGATCCTGGCTCAGAGCCATGAATGGCGGCAGGTCCAATAATGCTGAGCTCCAGGCATATGTGTTGCCAGGAAGCCAGAGGGCTTTGAAGGCTGACCAGCTCCCCCAGCCCACGTAAAGGCCTTGCATAGTGCTGGGCATGTGGGTGCTCAAGAATGTGGGTTCCTGTTTCCTGTGAGAGAAGGGCCTCGGGCCTTTGGCTGCGTGTCTTGGTGATGAAATGCTCTGTGCCATGGCTGTCTTGTGGGGAAGAGGGGAGGGTTGAAGTCAAAAGACCATGGGCCTCTGAGGTCGTGTGCAACTTTGTGCATGTTCCTGTGTTCAAAGAGGAGCCATGGCTTTCTCTGCATTCTCAGGGGTGTCCAAGACCCGTGAAAGGCCAAAGGCCCCACTATCATGAGCCTGCAGCAGGGACCAGGGGATTAGGCCATTCAGCGTGTCCAAAAACACAAGATCACGTCTGGACTGCTGGGGAGTGGAGTGGGGGGAGGTGTGCCAGGCTGGTGCAAGCATGTAAGGGTGAGGAATGGGTACCCAGGTCAGGTTGGGTTTTGGAGCAGAACGGAGCTCCTCCCGACCTCCTTCTCACCCTGACCACACAAGCTATAGAGAGCAGACTTCCCTCCCACCCCAGGCCTCTGGGGAAGATGGCCTCCCCCACCATCATCTGTAAACCTCATCTCCAAGCTTAGAGCTTCCTCCCCAGGTGGGGGTGCCCCCTCTCTGAGCTCCAATTTCCCCATCAGCCTAGGGCCGTATATCTTCTCCTCCTTTCTCCTGGCTGCTTTATAGCTTCCTGGAAACACCTTCCCTTAGCACTTCGAAATGTATCACTTGAAAGCATCTTAACGTTAACCAATGTGACTCTTTTTTAATTTGAAGGGGCTTATTTCTCCGAATGGCTTTCCTGATCATATAGGAGGGCATGCTCCCTAATATTAAACTTTTTCTTTAAAAAGAACAAAAATATGACTCACATCTGTTTGATATTTAATTCAAATTGAATGGCAGGACAGGAACAAAATTACACTGCAAAAGGCCATAAAGCGTGATGTTTGAAAGGATACCAAACCTACATGCCAGACAATTTGAAATGACATAGGATTGAGGGGACATGGCCTAGGCATTGGGGTGTCTCCTGCCCACAAGCCAGGGAGGGTAGTCGCCAAGCTGGGAGATGCTGAGAGGCGAGAGAGGGGCTCACCTTGCACTGAAGTATTTTCTAGGGTCTGGTTTCTAGTCACATGTGAGTTCGGAGTCTGGGCCAAGCTTCAAGCAGTGGTCCCAATCCTGTCTGGAATCCAGGGCCAGTCACTCACTCCAGGCTTGGGGGAGGTGGCCTGTTTGGGGCTCCCTGAGAGGCTGCTGGGTAATGCTCACACACAGCTTGGGTGGCCAACCAGGTACCGCTCTACTCTCAGTGTCCAGGAGGCCTCAGGATTTGGCTACAGCTCAGCAATTGAGTTGAAATCTGTTTGCTTTCCATCTACCAGAGACTTCCACATCTCTTAACCAGGAGGGTAGAGAGATGGGATGGGACATGAGAGCTGTGCTTTTCTTGCTTATGATAAGGAAAGAGACCTCTAAATGCCAGGTGACCTGTCACTGCCCTTGAGCTCTGAGAGTGTGGTCTCTTACTTAATACCCCTGTTACATGTTTTAAGCTAGAGGACTGATCCCAGGGCTCCAGCATGAGCACCCCAGTTTTGCACCGTTTCTCTGCTGGCGTTCGTTAGGTGGTCATTGACAGTGGAGCTCTGCAACCCTAGCTCAGCCAGAGCTGATGGGCTGCCCTTCACCAGTACGCATGGAAGAAGAGGGTGAAGAGAAAAAGCAAAGATCTAGCACAAGTCAAATGCTGAGTGAATTTGGCCACGCTTTCCCTATCTGAGTATTGATTCCCTCATCTGTAATATGGGATGGTTTAACATCCTCATAAGGTTATTTTTAAAAGCTAATATTATAAATGTGAACAGATTCACTCCCAAATAGGAAAACATTGTACAAGTTCCTTAGAATGGTTGCTCTGACCTTTCCAGGGCTTCGATACAGGTACCATCTTCATTTCCAAGGCATTTTCACAGGGGTTATTTTGCACGAGGGGCTGGAACTGTTTTCGTACAGTGGGGTGCTGGAGCCGTCTCACACCATTTTGTAAGAACTGATTGTTAAACAAGCCATCATTAAAAATTAAATTGTATAACGTATAGTTAAATAAGTTGTATTAAGTCCAAAGTTAGTAAATAATCAAAACTCATGACTTCCTAATCATTTTACTATATATCTTACTATACCTGTGCTATTGAGGTCATTTCCATATTTATGTGCATAGCCATATAGTGGAAATGCTATGTAATGGTGTGCTCTCTGTGTATCTCTTTCCAACTGCAAGTTTGGTGACGTCATCTTGATACCTTGAAATTGACCATGGTGGGAGAACTTACACCACCAAAAATTGGAAATGTTCCAGCACTCCCAGGGCCTTGTGTCCAGGGGTGTTTCTTTTTCCAGAATGCTCTGGCCTCCTCTGAATTCCCCTCACTGTTCCTCTAATGAGATCTCTCCTCAGCCTCTATTTTTCCCCTGAGCTGAGCCAAAACATTCTCTCTGGTTTGTAAAGTGTGCTGAGAATCTCAAGAGGAGCTATTTTCCCTTTCTGTAACCAAGGAGCAAATCTCACAGCTCATAATTACCCTGTGGTTTTCTAACCAACACTTTAGCTAGGGTGCTTGACAGACCCAGAGGCAGGAGTGTGCGTGTGTACATGTGCGTGTGTGCATGTGCGTGTGTGTATGTGTTGAGGGGGGAGTGGAATGAGGAAGGAGAAGTCGAGCCACATGGGGCTTTCCTGACATTTGAAATCTGTACAGCGACTGCAGGCCCAGGGGAAAAGGAACGTAAAACTAAAAGATGGAGCCCTCTGATTATTAGCTTCCTTGCTTGGCCTCCAATGAGTGTCCACAGGGGACCATGTGTTCCTCAGTAATGAGGCCCTGGTTCTGGGAGCCTCTGACGCCAAACATCCAGCCTGCCTGCTTCTAGTGCTCCCAGGGCAGAGCTCCAAGTTTGGGGGCTCTGCACTTCGCATGTGTGTTTCGGAGTGGTGAAGGACTGGGTGGTCGTGTTGCGTCACAGAGACAGGATTCATCTGGAAACAGGGAAACCTTTTGGCAGATGGCAAGGAATCGGGAGTGTGGGCCCTGCCTGGCCCTGCTGGGATTAGTCCTTGGCTGCTGGGCTCAGAGTCCTGAGGATATAGTGAGTCCATGTACTGAGCAAACTGCTCTCTCTGGCCTCTTCTCACCCGAAGCAATTAATTGTTTAAATTGCATTTTAACCTTTTAACCAGGAGCTTTGTTGTCATTCGAGGTTCCCAAAGCCTCATTCCTAAAGGTCTGTTATCACCCCACAAAATTTTTTTCTCCCATCTCACTCTCTTGTCATTCAGTCAACAGACCCTAACAGGAGACCTACTGGCTGCTCCATCTATGTCCACGATGGACATATCCAAATATGTCCAAGCCAGTTTCTGCCATGCAAGGTGTCTGCTGATGACAGGTTCTGGCATGGCACAGGGCACACTGCAAGTACCCATATTCCCAGTTGAGGAAACGCCTTTTTTCCCCACGGATTGCTGCCCGAAAAAAAAAAAAAACAACAAACCCTCTGAGTTCCAACACTAGCTTGGAGCTAGAAGGGAGTTGGCTCCTTTGTGGAAAAAGTCAGGGAAGTGTCCTAGAGGGAAGAATTTTGGGAACAGGTGGTGGTTAACGTGAAGGGCTGGCGTTTACCGAGCATTTCCGAGGTGTGAGCACCAAGTTGTTTTACAGTTGATGGGTTTAAGCCTTCACAGAGGTAAGCGCCAAGTGTCCCCATTAATATGTGAGGAAGGCCCTCACAGGAGGTGAGGGCCATTTCAGAGTCAGTAGGGGAGGGCAGTGGGGATATGGACCCTGGAAGTAGATCTCTGCTCCGTCGGCCTGCACGCTGCATTGCCTAAGCTGCTTGTCAGCTGCCTACTGGCTGGTTTCCGCCAATGAGAGCCACAGAGGGTGGGAAAAGGGAGAAGCCAGAGTACTTTGCTCTTTCTCTTGGCTCCTGGGAAAACCTCTAGCAGCAGCCGCATCTCTTCCCTGGCTTCATCTCCCCCTTGGAGAGCTTCTGCCTCCGAGGTCCAGGCTTTTAGGGGAGGAGGGGCGGGGAGATCGCCACAGTAGTTCTAGCTCTGTGCTGGACGGCGGTGTCCTCTCTGGCTCTGGTCACACTACCTCTCAGTTGCCCCTGCCGCCCAGGAGTGAGAACGAGCAGCTGAGCAGCCGTAGCAACTCCCTGCTCCTACCGATCTCCGAATTGCATTGCCTGTGTGGCTTCTCAGTGGCTCCATCATCTGCGTACCCAATTCCCTGAATTCAATTTTTGAAATATTTAGAGTGGCTTTTGTTTTCCTGTCTGCATCCTGACTGACACACTCCTCCCACCTACCTCCCCTAAGCAAGGTGACATAATAATGTCCATTTTCTTAGTCCATCTGCAGTAAGCTGCAGGTAAGTGAGTGGAAGAATATTATGAGGCCTCGGAGCCCTCGGAGAAGCAGTTATGGAAATCCTGGGGCCTGCTGCTGGACTGAGCTCCCCCTGCAAAGACCCCAGTCTCTGTCTTCTGGAGATTCCCACCCCTACCCCTGCCTCTGCATCTTTAAGACATCTCTCGGCTGGGACTCCTTCCAGCAGTTAGAATAGGCTTTGCTCGGTACCTGCTCCATGTAAGTTCTGTATTAGGAAACAGAGAGGAGCAGAGAAATAACAGAGGAGGAAAGAAAGAGCCTCCTGAACCCCAAACCCCACCATCTCTCCTTCCTTCCTGGACTGTGATTCGATTTTGATTCAAATATGCCCTTTCTCAGAGTCCTAACTGGCTTTTCCAAATGCCTGGAGCTGGGCACCGTGGCTGCACATGCTTCTCTAGAAGTGGGTGTTGTGGGGAAAGGGAGGTCATGTTTCTCTGGGGGAAAATAAAAGGCAGAGAACCTTACGAGCTCAGGAGTCCTGGCATCGTGCGGGAGCGCAGACTTTTGTGGAGCAAGCCCCATGCCAAATGGCGCTGGAAAGCCCTTTCAACTCACATGCCGAAAGAAGAAAAATAATTAAACTCTTCTGTCAGGGATCACCTGGCTCCCCACATCCCCTCACTTGGGATGTTTTGTTCCCACTGGAGCATGTGATTGGAAAACAAAGGTAAATGAGAGCAATTTATTCCCAGATCATTTTTTCCCCCAGCAGGATTAAAGCTGCCTCAGCCATAAAGAGTTTACAAACTCTGAAGAAAGATAATAACTTTCCTTCTCACAGCCCGGTCATGGGGAGGTGATGCATGTTTCCAATCAGCTGAGAATGTAACTCAAATGGTAGGTTTTATTTCACTTTAATCCGCCCGTGAGTTCACGTTCAAGGTAAGAGGGATCACAGCCCTGCAATGAGAACAGAGTTCGTTAACTGCGGCATCTCCTCTTAAAAAGGTGGAGGAGCTGGGTTTGTTTACTGCTCACCCCAAAGCCCGGCGCTGAGTGACTGGAGTACAGGAATGCAGGTGCCACAGTGAAGAGAAGCTGGAGGGTCTAAATGGTCCTGTCTGATACTTTGGGAACCAGCTCAGTACCACCAGATGCCATGGAAGAAGAGGACACAGCAGAGCTTGAGGACCAAAGTGCACACAGCAGATACAGCAGGAGGGGAAGCCTCCCAGCACAAAGCCCAGGGTGGGGGTGGAGAGGTCTTGTAGGTGGTGATGAACCATCCACACTGCTTGGGACTTACTTGCTTCTATACATATCTTTGCTGATGGCAGCCTGGCCACTCAGAGGGCTGTTGTGGAAATACTTGGTTCTCAGTTCCTATTTCAGCTCTACTGCTTAGTCAGCCACAGGCGGACCTTGAGCCAGCCTCTTGACTGTATATCTTGCTTTACACATGTATAAAGTGACCATGCATTTGAGGGGAAGGGGAAGTGTTTCTTTTATTGGCCTACTGCAAAACCGTCAGTGCTACTCTTTCTGCAAGGAAACTCTCTCCTTCTGGGCCAGTGTTGCCCTCTCCAATCTTTTCTTTGAAAATGTAGATGCCTCCAGCAGGGTGACATCTTAGCTTCCTACAGCCACAGGGAATCTCTTAAAGAGATGGGGTGGATGGGGTGTTGTTATAGGGCAGATGTTCCTGATATATGACTGTGGGGAGGGTCCGCATGGGCTGGCCTCCATTTCACTGGGGCGGAGGTAAGGGGTCGGGGAGAGGGATCACACTAGATCCCGTGGAGACTTGGTGGGCTGCAGGCCAAGGTTCAATCCAGCCAGGATGACTGCTACTGCTTGGAGCCTTTCCCATGGTTTCCTGGAGGGGGCGGGAGGGAGTACCTGTACCCTATGCGCCTCTGTTTGGGGCAGGAAGTGCTGGCTGAGAGCTATCCCTTAGTGACATGGGGTCCTGTCAAATCTTTCAACCTTCCTTAGCAGTTATCACACAGAATTCTAAACACTCAAAGTTCTGATGGAGTTGGGGCTACGGAGGCTCAAGAACTAGGCAGAAGTACTCACCTTATTCAGCCCCAGCCAGAGGGTCTGGGCTGCCCCTACCAAGGCCCAGTGCAGGTGAGAGATGTTCGCCTCCACTCACAAGATGTTCATCTGCCCATTGCTCCATGGCCTTTTTGCCCAGCTGGCTGGCTTGCTTCTTGTCCTACCACTGCAGCCCTTTGCCCTGCCCTCATCTGTCTCTTAGTACAGCCAAGGTGACTGCTTCTCTAACCACCTGTCTATTTGTCCTCTGTGATGGCCACTGGGAACAATCTGTGGTCCTGTTTGCATGGAGCTTGAGGTCTCGCCAGAGACAGACATGAAAACTGTGGTTACAGTGTTCCAGAGTCCGTGCGGAACTGCCCGTGCTCAGCCATGGCCTTCCCTGTTCTAGGATGCCACTATCTGATGCATCTACCATCACATCCTCATGGTGCTTCTTCATGCCTGTTATGTCCCCTTGACATGGGCTGGAGGGGATGTGGTGTCTCCCTTCCAGACATGTTGGGAAGACTCCCATTCTTGGAAAAGCAGAGGAATGTGAGGGTTTAAATGCCTCATAGGGCACGGGGGATGGTTTCTAAATTTCCAGATGTCGGTTCAGAGAATTGTAGTACTCTGGGGTATGCCTGAATGTAATTGATGTGGCTCTTTATCAGACTGTGTGTGTGTGTGTGCGTGTGCGTGTGTGTGCGCTGAATCCAAGTGCCCTCAATTCATCCACTAAGTTGGATGATGGCAGCTAATCTGATTGAGCACTTACTGGGTGCTCTACATGTGGTGCCTCATTTTATCTTCACAGTGCTGTTTTATGTTCCATTTTTCAGAAGAAGAAACTGAGGCACAGGGAGCCTCAGTCACTTGTCTAAAATCACAGAACTAGTAAGTGATGGAACAAGAATTCTAACCCGGGCAGCAGTGTGACTGCAGAGCCACAGTTTGCCGCCACTGTGGTGTGTGCGTGTCACTCAGACAGTTGGGCTGCCCTGTGTGTGGGAGCCGAGAGAATGCAGAGGACATTTTTGGGAGGAACTCGCTGACCTGCTCAGGCTGTCTCAGGAGGCAAAAGAAGGTGGTATTAGATGCGTAGACCAGGGCCCTGAAGCCAATCTGATAATTCCAGCTGCTAGGAGGAAGTGAGGTGGGTATCAGAGATCTGATGATTTAAATGGCTTGCTTCTGAAGAAAAACAGAATCTCATGGGTCAAAAAGATGAGGGAGAATATAGTCAATAATATTGTGATAAGTTTGCACGGTGACACTAGACAGTGTGGTGATCACATTGTAGGGTAGATAAATGTCGAGTCACTACATTATACCCTTGAAACTAGTATAATAGTGCATACCAACTGCACCTAAATTTAAAAAATAATAAAACTATTCTTAAAAGAAAAGAAAAAGAAAAATGGGGTTGAGCATACAGGGAGCTTTGCTATCATGAAACTTGGTGCAAGACAAGCAGTGAGCTTCCCTGAGATTTCTGTTAACTGACAGAGTCCGACACAACAGGCTAGATGTGTCTTGGCTCTCTCCTGTCCTATCGCTGGCCTGTCATCTGTCAGCCTGCTGTGCAGTTCATCCTGAGTCCTGGAGGGCCTCGCAGACCCTTCACTCCAAGTCTCAGGCACCCCCTGGAGGAGGCAGACTGCTCCCTTTTGTGGACCTCCAGTTGGGCCGGGTATGCTCCTTCCTGGAGGGGAAGAACCCTTGTTCGAGGCGAACATTCCCCAGTGGAAAGGGGACCTGTGCCCTGGAGACTCTGGGATGCCACCAGCCCGCTTCCTCATCTCAACCTTTGATGTTCAGCTGTAATCTCCCGTCCATGGCTTCTCAGTTCTGTATGTGGGCTGCTGCTCCCTAAGGCATGGTTTGGGGAACACTTTGGTCTGTGAAGATCATTGTTTCATTTAGTATCTGTGTGTAAAACATGAAGAAAGTTCCAAACACTGGGCATCATCAGATCATACTACACATGGTTTCTTCTGCTTGCCAGCCCTGAAAGTGTGTCTTCCATTCTATAGACCCTGAATAGTGGGCCTTCTGGTGCAAGGAACAAAAACCCCCTCCTTACTGCTCACCAGGTCCATGCTAAGACAAAATCCATCATTAGGTAATCACAGAGCGCGGGTAAGCCCTTGGGCCCTGCAGCCAGTTTGTCGATCTTCCAACCTTTTCTAGCTCCATAACCACGTCCAAGGTGAGCCCTTGGGTCTGAACCTACTAGGTTCCCTTTCTTGGGTCTCATGATAGTAGGTAACTCTTACTGAGTGCACTGAGCACTTCATATGTGCACATTTCCTAAGACCCTCATGAGAGCTCCAGCAGATAGGTACTATTATCTTACCCATTTACAGAAGCAGATCTGGACACAAAAGCCGGCTAAGTCGCTTGCTCAAGATCACACAGCTGGTGAGTGGCATGATGTTGGGCAAGATATTTACTCTTTCTGAGTCTCAGTTTCCTCATCTGTTCAATGTGTTCAATGCCATTGTCTACGTGGGCGTTGTGAGGATCCAACGGGACAACACACACAGCGCCTAACAGCGCAGAGCATTCATCAGACACAGCCACTTAACAGGAGAGCTCATGTTAGCCTCAGCTTGAAGAGAGAGAAAACACAATGTCCATAGCACCGATCACAGTGGTGACCAAATAATTTAGTGATTAGCTCTTGAATTTATGTCTTTCCTGAGTTCCTTTAAGTTCCCCAAGGGCAGGGACTTTGTCAGCCTTGTTCATTGTGGGTTCTTGGGTCTTTGCATGGCATCTGGTGCAAGGTGGGTTCTGCACAAAAGTTTGTTGAATGACTATGTGAAGGACTTATTTGAGGGCCCCAGAAGCTATTCACAACATTGGCCAGCATCCCTTCTTGCAGCCCTGGCTGTGATCTGAGTGTACTTGCCTCATTCCCTACTGAATGGGAAGCTTCTCAAGCCATGGCAGGCCTGGGTCCTGCCTACCGCTCTCTTCTCCATGGAGAAGATGCTCAGGGCCTGGCAGTGCACTTGAACCGCCTGTGGCATGCCCTGGACGCAAAAGGGCTTTTCTTCTTGGGTAGGAAGTAGACTGTGTTGAAAGCCTGTTTGGAGGTAGTTACGGACCTCGGGATGCGAGCCAGCCAGTGGATGGCACCATGGCCTCAGTGTCTTGCATATCTTAGAGCGGGGCCTAGGATGATGGCGACCACCTGGGTTTGTAGGTCCCTCCCTTCACTACACAGGTGAACATTGTCTCTAAACCACACTTCCAAGCCCCACTACCCCAGGATGGCATGGAGAGTGGCCGCTTCTGCTCTGCAACTCTGTGCACTGAGAGAACTATCCCACCCTTGGCCTGCCTGGCCCCCCTACTAGCCCCTTATGTGGAAAGACCACTGCACCCTATTGGTATATGACCCACCCTGAGTGAAATAGCTGCTGGGCTGAACTCTAACACCACCTCCCAAGACACCTTCTTATAGAATTAGTCCTGAAAGAGCCTAATTCTATGGGAAGCCACCCATAGAATTAGCCCTCTGGTCAGCTAAAACTTTGATTCAGAAATGACAGAGAGTGGCAGAGCGTGAGGATGAGGAGGGCGACGGTGACAATGAATTTCCAGACAGGCCCAGCACACAGCTCCCCATACCCAGGGAGCTCTGAGCTCTGCTCGCATCTTTTCTAGAAATGTGAGCCCCCACCTTTCCAATTTCCTCTCACGCCTCTTCTATATTTCCCACCCCTGCCCCTGCGTGACAATGTGGCATGCATGCGGCCCATATGGGGATCAGAGAATCCTACTGGGTATGCCAGCTTAATGAAATACTTCAGTTTATTAAACACAGGCTTCCCTAAGCCCCAAGTGCCTGTGGGTATTTGAAAGCTGAAGGTAACTTCCAGCTACCACAAATGTAATTGTTACATGTGTCCATGCATTCCTGGTGCAACCTCAAACGCCCACTCTTAAGCAGCACACAAAATTAGCAACATAAAGTAACTCCTATTCAGACTAGACGAGGAAATGTGGGGAAACGCTGAGAGGGGCCCTCGGAGCCCCTCAGGCCCTCTAAAAGTATATGAAGTTCCCCTTTACCTTGCAGAGCTGGAAACGTGGAGGGCGCTCCCCCCTCCCCCAAGCTGTTCATGTTTGCAGAATTGGCTTGTTATTAGCCAGGCAGGCCTCACTTGTCAACATTGCATGATGTTGCTCGAATATATCAAGTCCTGTTTCATCCCAGGCGGCGGTGGGGCTAGCAGAGCTAGCTGTCTGCAGGCTCCCTCTGGAGCTGTATTTCTGTTCCTCCTCCAGTGCTTGGCTGGGGAGGGCTGTCCCCAGTCTGGGAAGGGCGGCGGAGAGAGCCCAGGTAACCTGGAGCCTGCTTCTCTGAACCTGGGGCAGGCAGCGCCTGGGGGATGTCTTCCCATTCGTCAGACTCCTTGGCCTGGGGCCTGTAAATCAGAGGTGAGGGGCTAACAAAGAAGCGGCAGGCAAAGGCTTCCAGGGAGGTGCCTAGCTCCACGTGGATCACCATCTGGACACCCGAGAAGGCAACCCAGTTGACAGTGCTCAAGGGAACCTGTTCCAGGAATCTTAGTGTCAGCCCATTGACCCACACGCAGCCCCTGCGACTCAGAGCCTTGAGGCTGAAGGCCAGCAGAGCACTGCCCCTCTCTCGGTAGGGCTCCAGAGACAGGTGTTGGCGGGAGAGGCGGGGGAGCTGCAGCTGGAGGTGGGAGTCCAGACTCCGCCCCACCAGCAGTGGGCTTGTGTCATGCTGCAGCCGAGATGGGACCGTGGCGAAGATGGCTGGGGCCTTCGTGGGGTGGTGCAGGCTCACCCGCAGGACTGTGAGGGGTCTCTCCATGGACGGGAGCCTGGGGAGGATGCAACACAGACACATAAGTGTGGTTGGAGCCCTACGCGCCTCTGGCTCCCTGAGCCCAGACACCTCAGGGACCGCAGACCACCTCCAGCCAAACAGAGGCAAGTGCTGGCCGTAGATACTGATATTCTGGTCGAGCCAGGATGGAGCCAAGGCCCATTGCTTTTAGTCCCTGCTTCATCTCTCCCATACTCTGTGAGCGGGGTATGCCACCACCCTCTCTGAATTTGTTTTCTTTTCCGTAATATGGGTATGTCTGTCCTTATCTGTGCAAATTATAAGGCATTCCAGCTTGCAGAGTGGGGTTTTGGTGACCTACTGTCATTTGGGGACAGTTTGGCTCAGCTTCATGGAAATGGAAGGACAGACAGACAAGATACATCTTTCTTGTATTTGACAGCTGCACAATGAACCCTTGCTGAGACCTTCTTTGGCCAGCTGCAGAGGTTAAGCAGATGTGAGAGGGGAACAAGCCCTTGCTTTTCAGAGCCCCCAGCTGGGGTGGCGGGGGCAGGGTGGCGGAGACAAGAGCTTCTAGCGTCAAACAATCGGAAAAGAGGGAAGCCAGGAGATCAGAAAGGCTGCCTGGAGACCTGAAGGAAGAACAGAGACAGCTACCACATTCCAAAGTGCTTCCCAGGGGAAGCCAAGTGCTTATGGGTCTGAATGCTGCAAGCGTCCCATCCTCACCGTCTGGGGCAGAAGACAGACCCCGGTGAGGAGAGTCGCTCGCTCAAGAACTGATTGGGCTCCACGGAGGGCAACCGGCAGTATCTGCCACAGTGTGAAACGCACGCATTGTTTGTCCCAGCAACTGCATCTCCAGTAATTGTTTCTTTAGAACTCCACTGGCACACGTGGCAATGCTACTTACAACAGTCAGCTTTGTTCCCGCATGATTCCGAGGAACGTAAACTCTCCACCACAGCCATCAACTCCATGTGGCCTAGGACCTGTCCTCACCTTCAACAGGGCTGAGTGCGTTGGATCATACACTTTTCTGGCACCAGGCTTTTGCCTACACTATTTTTTTCTACTAAGAATGCATCTTCCGTCCCAAACTCTGTGTCCAGACATTGTTCTTCTTTAAAGACGTGGTGCAAATGTGACCTCTTTTATGAAACTCTTTTCTTCTCTCTGCCCTTGGACCCCCATAACAGGGAGACTCCCCCTGGGACACCTGGCCAACTGCCCATCTTTGCATTACAGCATTCTGCGGGGCCTTGTCCTGTCGTCCCTGAGCTCCTCTCCTCCCTTCTCCCCGAGGCCTCCCAGGGGCAGGGTGTGGTCTGAGCTGCCACACTGCCCTGTGTCCCGCTGTCCCATGTAGATAGGGCCTGGCCACAGCAAGTGCCTGGGGAGAAAGGGCAAGGGTAGGGGGCGGTACATTTGCCAAATGGCTAAATAAGGAGAAGCTCACACACATGAAAGTCACAAGAAAACATGTTTAGATAGACCTCGAATTAGACTCTGGACCTTAAAGCTGTGGGACAGGGAGCCTGTCACAAGCTCAGTGTCCCTCTGAGCCCCCAGATCCCCTGTCCCTCCTGTCTTTTGGATGGAGCTGGCTAACAATGAGGACTTCTCAGTCTGTGGTAAGTTCTGGGCTTCTCAGGACATCCCCTAAGGCACGCACGCCCACACACACAAGCCCCCCTCCATCCACATCCCCCTCTGGCCCCAATCTGCAGAAAGCTTCTTTCTGAGGTGTGTGTTATAAGCTGAGCCCAGGACAGCTGGGGTGGGCATCTAAGTCCTCAGGCCTGGCCAGAAACTCAGAGTTCACTCCTAGGAACCAATCCCAAATCCCCAGGAAGAGTTTGCCACTGCTCATGTGACCCTACTCTTTGCTCCACTGAGCACTCAGAGCTGACAGAAACCCCCACCACAGCAGACATGTCTAGTGTCTCCAGGGCCCCAGATGTTCTGGGGAAGCAGAAACCCAGCCCTGCCAATGCACCTCTGGGTAAACAGGAGGAAGACACTCTGGGGTGTGTGCCTGGCAAGAAGCCAGTGGGGCTCTGCTTCCAGCACCACCAGGCCTCCTCACCTCGCTGTGGATTCGAGTCCCTCTGATCTCCACTTACCTTACTGCCAGGGACACATCTGGCTCTGGCGCTGCTGCTGAGTTCTCAGGAGGAAGTGGGTCTGGGCTGGGGCACGTCCGGGAATGGCAGTCAAGGATGTGGTGTGTCAGAATGCTCATCGGTTTTGTTGCTTTTTTCTTTCTTCCTTGAGGAAAGAAAGTGGAAGTGTAATTTTCTATTGCAGAAGTGCAATCCCACAGCTGAGAGGTTGAGAAACCCCAGCCTGGGACTCCTGCTAGAAGAGGTCCCCTGATAGGTGGTGGGTTCCCTCCTAGGTTTCAGCTCAGCCAATCTCTATGGCCCCTTCCTTAGGGACCCTGAGTGCTGTGTCCAGAGTATCAGCCATGTCCCTCTTCTCCCCTGCCAGTCGAGAGGGGGCAAAGCACTCCAGGCCTATTAGAAAGGGGAGCTTTTTTGGTCAGTGGGAGGGAACCACTGCATGTGGGACACTGTGAAGAGAACATCGCGGCTGGCCTGGGAGCGGCTGAGGGAGCTGTGGGCAACGTGACAGTCCTCCGAGTGTCTCAGGAAAGGGCAAGGCCTCAGGGGAAGGGAGAAAACAGCCACTCACACAAGGTGGCCTCTTCTGCCGGAGGGCAGCAAGAAAGTCACCTCCCATGTCCACCCCTCCTGGTCTCTGCTGGCCTCTGAGGGCAGTCTGGAAGATATCGAGATGGATGCTTGCTCAGCACTATGGGCTCTGGCGCCATGGAAATGACCCACTGTCACAATGGTGCTAATTCTTCACCTGGTACGACTCCTCATAGCTCGCCAGTGTGTTGATATTGCCTCCATTGCACCCACTAACCTGCCGAACTGGCAATAGACATGTGCCATATACAGGGGGCAACCGAGGCTCTAAGAGGGACAGTGCCTGGCTCAAGGCCCCAGCATGAGCTAGCAGCATAATCTGTTCTCGTTTCTCCATCAAATCCTAACCCGGGGACTCGTGGAGGGTATACAGGTGACTGGCGCAGGCCAGGCCACCCCAGTCAGGTAGCAGAGCAGGTGCCTCCTCGCACTGCTTCACTGTCCCCCGGCCCACAGCTTACTCACTCCTCATGGGTGGCCCTTGTGGTCCCAGAGGTCTCAGCTGACCACACCCCCATGGGATAATTGAATTTAAACCCCTCTGTGTATTTATGCCAGGCTCCTAGCCTGCTTCCTCTATTTTGAGCATTTAAACTCTAGTTGGTTGCTTAGTAACTAGGGAGGAAAAACAGAGAACTCTGAAAATAGTTACCTGTCCCTGACTGTCCCAGCCAATGTAACACCACCACTGACGCTCCTCTAGGGAGCCAGCCCCGCCAAGGATGGTAACTGTATCTGCCCCTGGAGGGAACCAAGCATTAATCCCAAACTGGGAACAACACAAATGTCCATTAACAGCAAAATGAATAAACAAATTGTATAATATGTACACAATGAAACACTACACAGCAATAGAAAGGAGAATGAAATAATGAAATAATGATGCATACGATAATACAGATGCATCTCAAAACGTATGTAGAACCAAAGAAACCAGGCACGAATGACATAGACTGTATGATTCCATTTCTATGAAACCCAAGAACAAGCAAAACTAGCCTGTGGTAACAGAGGTCAGAATATTGAATTATCTCTGCAGAGAAGTATTGACCGGCGTATTGGTTTCCTAGAGTTGCCATAACAAAGTACCACAAATGAGTGGCTTAAACAACAGAAATTTTATTGTCTTACAGTCCTGGAGGCTGGAAGTCCAAGATCATTCCAATAAGGTTGGTTCCTTCTGAGGGCCGTGAGAGAGAACCTCTAGGTCTCTCACCTGGCTTCTGGTGGTCTGTTGGCAATCTTTGGCCATCCTTGGCTTATAGAAGCATCACTCCGATCTCCGCCTCCATCCTTACATGGCATTCTTCCTGTACGCAGTGGTTCTAACAGCAGCATTTCCGGCATACTGATTGGCTTGTGAAAAAGGGAGGCCACGTGCATGTTGGGCAGCCCTTGGACCCCAAGGGTCTTGCCGGCAACATACTCCATCTCAGTACAGAGAGCTCCACCTCCCTGAACGACCAATGGATAACTGGAAGCCCAAATGGTCACTCTGAGGTGCTTCCAGGGCTGCAAACGCACGTGGGGCTGAGCCTGCAGAGTAAAAGTGTTACCAAGGGCAAAAGTCTCCTTTTTGAGGACCCCAAGCTAAGTTCTTTTCCTGTTCCCTGTCGCAAAGCTCATTACTAGACCCAAAGTTGACGTTAGCAGAGCACGCTTTTATTCTATGGCCAGAGAATGGAGAAGCCGGAGCATAGCTCTCAAGTTAGCTTCTCCCTTAGAGGCTGAGAAGTGGTCTAAACAAGATGGTAGAAATGAAGGGGAAATTTAGGTAAATAGGTAGGAAGAATATTCATGGATTTTCCAGGGAAAGGGGCAGCAACTTTCTCCGGATCAGAGTTCCACCCTCTTTTTGTTCATTTATGATCTCTTCCAGCTGTATTCATGTGATTGTCAACTGTCATGGAGCTGGTAGGTGTGTTATTTAGCATGGAGATTATGTTATAATGAGCTTTAACATCTTGCGGAGGTCATTTAGACAGCCATCTTGGTTTTGACTGGTTTTAGCTAATCTTGACAAGTTCCTAACTGCTGACCGGGGCCTCCCTGTTCTCAGAGATAGAGTTAGAGCAGGGGAGAGGTTCAGCCAGGCCTCTTAGACCTTCTTGCAGGCCTGCCACAGGGTAACCGAAGGTGGCTGGCCAGGTCCCAGAGCCTTTTCTCTTTGCCCATCGGTATTCCTAGCCCAGACTGCCTAGCCCTTTGCGTGTTTCTGAACCACAGAAAAAGGCTTCCTCCTCCAGGCTCCCCACATACACTGCCTTCCAGTCCTGACACCCAGGTATTCCTAACCACCAGAAGAGAAGGACGGTGAGCCATAGGCAGAAGCCTGGAAAGGGGTTTTACTTCCCCCAGGTGTGTGACCTTGGGGAGACCTACACCTCTCTGGGCCTTAGTTTTCCTCCCTTAGGAGGGGACACCTCCTTCTCACTGCCCCCTGCGATCATGTCTCAATGAGAGGAGGGCTATGTCCGTGCTCCCAGCCCTGGCAGGAGAGAGTGGTGGGCAGAAGAGCTGTGTTCATGGCCCTGTGTAACTCGGTTCAGAGCAGTTCTCAGCATGAGACAGAACTGGAACAGCCAGAGAATTCATCTGGCAAGAAGTCCTGCCCAGGCTGCGTTTCCCAAAGGCCAGCAAGAAATCCTGGGCCCTCAGTCCCCAAGGAGATGGTGAGGGCGGGGGGAATCGGGGTACTGGTTTTGTTCTGCTTGACCCCTTTGGCTAGGACGGCCTCCTCTGGTCGGTACTGGGACCCTGGGGAGTGTATATCAGTGAGCAAATGTACCCCGTCATGTGCTCCTTGGAGAAGGGACAGGACAGTAGTTCCTGGGGCTTTCTACAGAGGTGGGCAGGCGAGGACTCTGGTGCTAGGGAGTTGGGTTGGAGGCTTGACTCCTTTTTGTAGCTACTGTGTGACCTCAACAAGTTGCTCAGCCTCTCTGAACATGACTTCTGCTTTGTAAAATGAGAGTAATCTGTTGTTGCGCGAAGGCTAAATAAGGTATGCGCTAAGTGCCATGTTCTCATCAAGAACGTGGGGAGAGGTTGATGAATGAGAACTGCTCTTGGCAGAACCCTTAACAGCAGAACACAGTGGAGGGACATCTGGGGAGGGGCTGGCAGAGCTGACTAGCAGCCTGTGCAAACTCCGGGTTCTCAGAAGGCCCTGGGTTTTGCTTAAAACAAACAGAATTTTGGAGTTGTATACATAATTTGCATTAGTTTAATATAAATTCCATTTTTAACAATAATGAGGTAAAAAAAAATGTTCTAGGAAGAATCTCCAGGTTATTATTGGGGGACGTGACCCTACTACAGGAGGAGAAGGCTATTCATTTTGCATATGAGGAAGCTGAGATTTACAGTGACTGGTCAGCTAGGCCAAGGTCACAGGTCTGGAAAGTGTCAGAACTTGGACCCAATCTGTGGGACTCTTGGGTTTACTCACGATGCTCTCATGCCTCATGAATAGTGTTCTCTGGAGTCTAGGCGCCCGCCTTCTCCAAACACGTGCTCCAGCTGGCTGCTGCAGTACAGTCAGCAGAGAGAGGGGCCTGCTGGTGCAGCTACCCTCTCCCCGTGTCTTGTTGACCTGTGGCCACCAGGTGGCAGCATCCCTAAACCCAGTGCTCTTCAAAGCAGAGTGGGAGGTGAGTGAAAGTCCTTTGGAGCTGTCTCCCACCGCTGGGGAGGGGAGCATGAGGAAGGCCAAGTGCTCAGGGTGGGCGAGGGAGAAAGTTCCTGCTTCTCCGACTCAGATGCCCTGAAATGGTCCAAGGTGAATCCACAGCAAACCCCGCCCTCTAGAGGACACCAACTAATTGAGCAGGAAGTCAGAGCAGGAGGAACAACAGTGCCAATTCCAGGTGCGGGGACAGACAGCCTCAGAAAGGCTAAGTCACCTGCCCAAGGACATAGACAGTGCACAGCACAGCCAGGACGAGAAGCCAGGTTTGCCCCCTGATCTGTAAAGTGGAGTAACAGCGATCCTCTCCAGGGAGGGGGTGCCAAGTGAGGAGGTGCCTGCAAAGCAGCCCAGGCTAGGGCTTCCTGTGTAGCTAGCGCTAAGACCATGGCTGGAATGCTTGTTGTGGTCATCAGGACAGAATGCTTCCTTCCCCCGCTGTGCTCTCAGGTAAGAAAAAGGCACCTGTAACTCAGCGGAGATGGGTGCTATGAGGGAGGACATGCAGGACTGTGGACCCCAGGAGGAGTGTCTAACCTACCAGGTGGGCAAGGGGGGGAAGCAGGGAGGGCTTCCTGGAGGAGGGGGTGCATTTACTGAATCTTGTAGGATGACCGGGAGTTGGCCAGGTAGGACTAGTAGTATGTGGGATGGTGCCTGGTGGAGGGAGGTGGGAATCAGATACCCAGCTTCTGGACGTGGCTCTGCCTCGCCTGCTCTATAAACTAATAAGAATAACAACAGGAATGGTGTTCTAATTTTAAAACCACAATGACGTTACCATTTAGGAAGTCCTTACTGCATTCTGTGTCTTATTCTAAGCCTCTGTATGAATTTCCTTATTTAATCCTCACTATAACTTCGAGATAAGTTCCAGTATTAATTCTATCTCACAAATGAGAAAACTGGCACTACTAAGTAACTTACCCAAGACCTCCCATATAGTATGTCACAGAGTTGTATTCTTCTGATGACTGGTCTGGGTTAGGTGATCTCTCAGGCTTTGACCAGCTCTCCTAGTCTCCTGACCCAAGCCCCAGTGGGAAATGAGTGGCTATCAGGGGTGGCCCTGGTTGCTTATTCCCCCTGGGTCCGTCCCAGAGCACTGGTGAGACCCCTTGCAGAGCTGGGGCTGGCCAGATGACCTGGGAGGCTTCCATTTGCTGAGGAGCAAGAGTTGGCGAGAGAAGGACACCTTGGGAGCTGCCGCCATTCTGGCTCATGCTCTCTCCCCTATTCCAGGGGTCGTTGCTAAGCCCAATTTCATTATTGTTCTAAATCCTTAATATGTCGATTTCACTGGATGCTAAATCCAATAGTGCCTGGAGCCCTGACAAATGCCTGGAGCAGGCCTGGGGAAGGGGGGCCTGGGAATCCTGCAGACATTTCTGGCTTTTACCTCGGGGTGGGACAGTCAGGCCACACAGAGCCAGTGCCTGCAAGAACAGCAATTGGCTCATGCTTTTAGCCTCTTTTTTAATCCACTAAGCTAAAGGGTCGTCCCTTAGGTCACTCTCCTGGCCTGCGCGTTGTCTCCTCTACCTTCGCCCACAGCATCCAGAGCCGCAGCAGGCCAGGAGGCAGGAAGGGAGCCCTCATGGGGACCCCAGCCTTGGCTCTACCATGCACACACTTCACGGCAAGTCGCTCTGCCTCTCTGGACCTCGGTGTCTGCATCTCTAGAAGGAGATAATCATGCCTGCCAACCCCTCTTGCCCTTTGGCTGATGTCTTCATTCAACATTTTGAAAAGGGTCAGCTTTCACTTGGTCAAAAGGATTTGCCAAAGGCTTTTTTCTTTTTCAGTCTAGAACCCATATTGAAGAAACATAGCCTGGTCTTATTTGGAGAATGTGGCTGGCCAGGAAAGATGGCCTCAAACACAGCACAACACACATCAAACATGGACTTTTTTGTTTCTAATTAAGTGAGGTAAAAGTCTAGCATAAATACTTTTAACTGAAGTTTAGGAATAAAGTGTATTCTGAAATTAGCGTGTCTTCAAAGACAGATTTTTAACATGCCATGAAAAACTCTCTGCGGGGGAGTATAGGTGGTTCCCGGTGCCTCCCAGTCCTACATACAAACCTGCCAGTGGGAGGAGGGGGAGGGACAACGACCGTCCCTTTGCGAATAGTTATGTTTTTAAAAAATTATAGTAAAATGCACATAACATAAAATTTACCATTTTAGCCATTTTAAGTGTACAGTTCAGCAGTGTTAAATGTTGTGCAACCTATCTTCAGAACCTTTTTTCATCTTGCAAAACTGAAGGTTTATACCATTAAACAATAACTCCCCTTCTCCCCATCCCCCAGCACCTGGCAACCACCATTCAACTCTTCATTTCTATGAGTCTGACTAGGTACCTCATATAAGTGGAATCATTCACTATGTGTCATTTTGTGACTGGCTTATTTCAGTTAACATAATGTCTTTAAGGTTCATCCTGCCACATCCATATTGTAGATGTCTCAGCATTTCCTTCCTTTTTAAGATTGAGTAATATTCCAGTGTATGTATATAGCACATTTTGTTTGTCCATTCATCTGTGGATGGACACTGGCTTGTTTCCACCTTTTGGCTATCGTGAATGATGCTGCTATAAATATGGTGTACAAATATCTATTAGGTTTCTCACTTTCAATTCTTTTGGATTTATACCCGGAAGTGGGATTGCTCAATCATATTCTATTTTTATTTTTTTGAGAAACTACCATACTGTTTTCCATAGCGGCTGAACATTTTTCATTTCCCCCAGCAATGCACAGAGTGCCAATTTCTTCACATCCTCGCCAATACTTATTATTTTCTGTTTTTTTGGTAATAACCATTCTAAGGGATATGAGGTGACATCTCACTGTAGTTTGACTTGCATTTCTCTAATGATTACTGATGTTGAATATTTTAAAAATATGCTTACTGTCCATTTGTATATATTTCCTTTGGAGAAATGTCTACTTAGGTCCTTTGCCCATGTTTTAATTGAGTTAGTTGTTTTTCTGCTATTAGATTATAAGGGTTCTTTATATATTCCAGATATTAACCCCTTATCAGATATAGGATTTACAAAAACTTTCTCCCATTCTGTATGTTGCCTGTTCACTCTGTTGATGGTATCCTTCGATGCACAGAAATTTGTAATTTGTAGTCCTATTTTTATGTTTATTGCTTGTGCTTTTGGGAAAAGAACAAGGTATCCAATGATACCTAAGAAATCATTGCTAAAGCCAATGTCATGAAAATTTTCTTCTAAGAGTTTTATAGTTTTTGGTCTTATATTGTATCTTTAATCCATTTTGAGTTGATTTTTATATATGGTGTAAGGGTCAACTTCATGTAGATATCAGTTTTCCTACAAATAAGTATCTTAGGATAAAATTTATGATGGATGGTCACACTTGACCATATTTGACCCTATTTGGTTGAATAAAATATTTTACATGCCTTGGTTCCAATACAAGACAAAAAGCATTCAAATTCGCCTTGTAGGTCTCATTAATTTTATGTTCATGTCTTTACATTGTTTAACAATAATACTTCTCATTTAAAATAACACGTTGCCTGCTCAGCAGTGCAGATTGTGTTGTAACAATATACATCTCAGGGAGGTTTTAGTGGGAAGATCGGTAAATCACCTATGCCCTGGATCACACTTGCCAGGTGCTGAGTCTGCCATTTCCTGCCTGTAGTCTGGATCCCGTGCCACTCACTTGCTTCACTTTCCCGGAGTCCTTGATGTCACAGATTTTAAGGGCAAGGGTTAGTGTCGTTGTCATGTTTTCTACCATGGACTTCTAAATAAAGCTGGGGCCAATGGTCACCATCAAACACCGGTTTTTGTGGGTGTAGGCTCCAGACTCAGAGCCCGCGAACAGAGTTCTGAACCCCCCTATATGGTAGATACATAAAACTCAGAGGTTCAAAGCATTTCCAAACTTTTAAATTTGCTCATAATTTAAAATTCATACTAGAATTTTGACTCTTTAAACTGTTGGATAATACCCACAAAGAAAACTGATCACTGTGTAGAGCGCCACAGGAAGTGAGGGTTTGAGGAGTCTGTGCTGCCCACACTGGATGTCCACTCGCTCCTACTGCTTCTAACACCTCAAGCCACCTCCTGCATCTGGAAGAGTCATTGGGAGTTGGAAGAGGACCCAGATTTCCTGGAAAGAAAGCTGAATCACAAAGGTTTCTGATGCCAGGAAAAACAGCCTGGCCCAGCTTTGAGGCCATGAGCCTCAAATACCACCTCAGGAATCTGCCATCACCATGAGCAGTGCAATCTGGCTTGATTTTGCCAAAACAAAGGAAGGCTCCTCCAGCAATTTCTGTGGATTTGTTTTGCAAAATCAAATGATCTGCTTTTAATTCTCCTTTACCAATTTAATACAAATTGGAATTTCAAAAACCAGCACAAGACAGAAACTTCGTTTTAGTGTGGATGACAGATCCCACATGACCCGCATTTCAGTCTGGGAAAAAGAAATGGACTGTGGAGAGTTCTGGGGAACTGAGGCCTTGGTGGTAGGGCCACCTCCATGTGTGCACGTGCTCTGAGCCCATGGGGACTAATAGCTGTCTCCACACACAGAACAGAACAGAGGCTTGCCAGACTTCCCTACTTCAGAACCTTACCCCTGCATTCCTCCAGAGCTCCAGCTTGTCTATTTGCATTCCAAGTTGGGCTTCTGGACCTCTTCCTAAGGGGCAGGCTGGGCCCAGTGGGGACCGGCCTCCTCTGCAACAGGCCTAGAAAGAAGGTAAACTGGTGATCGCCTGTCTTGTCTTCTTCAGGCTCCAAGTTTTCCTGTACATATTTCTATTCATATTCTCTCTCTGTCTCAGTCTCTGTATCTGTCTGTCTGTCTCTCTCTGTCTGTCTCTCTCTCTCTCAGTCTCTCTCTGTCTCTGTCTCTGTCTCTGTCTCTGTCTCTCTCTCTTTCAAGGTTTGGCTGGTGTAACATAGATCTAAAGCAGTGGCTTTAAAAAAGACAGGTATATTTCTTTCTTACCTAATAGGTCAGGTGTAAGCAGTCCATAATGGTGGCTCCTGCAGTGTCAGCAACCTAAGTTCCTTCCAACTTGTCTCTCTGCTAACCCCAAAGTATTGCCCCACCACGTTCACATCCTGACCAGTGCGAGTGGGCAGAAGGAAAACTATGGAACACATCCTCTTCCTTTAAAGGCACAACCTAGAAATTGCCCGTATTACTTCTGCTCACATCCTATTAGCCTGACCTTAGCTAGTGTCTAGACCTGGGAGAGGCTGCGTGGCTGTGCGCTCAGTCACAAAATAAGGCTTCTATTATTATAGAAGAAAGGGAGACTAAATATTGGAAGACAATTGAGTCTTCTTTCCCAGCCTGCTATCATACTTGGTCAAGGGTGTGAAAAGCTGCACAAGCTTGCACCTTACCCAAGCTCACCGCTGGGTTGGCCAGGACAGCTAGAGATTTATTCACACAGAAGTAGGCTATCTGCTAACTCAGCATCTCAGACCTGCTATATTGAAAAAGACCACAATCAGCCCTCCACCTTCTCAGAGTGTGAAACAAGGGGACAGCCTAAAAGGGCAGGGTAAGGACTATGGTTTAGCTATGGGGAAGACTTCCCCGAGAGAAGATTGTGCACCACAGAAGCAGGTCACTGTCAATCAGCTGATGGCCAATCTTTGGAAGCAGAGACAAGGATGGCTAGAAGGAGGAAGTTTAGTTTTTGAGATTTTTTTTCCCAGTCAAAATATACAGTATTTCTCTGAATATTCTAGTTCTGTTTTGAGATGCGGGCTCACAAAATGAAAGCCTTTTTGTTTTTGTTTTTATGTAATGTTTTGAAAAGGTGTTATATTCACATAGTTCATAATTTTTAATAAGAAAGAAGGAAGCGGCACGAAAAGGCTCTCTCACTCCTCCCAGAAGGTAACTACTTTAAGTGTCCTGTGTATCCTTCCTGATATTTGTCAGTAAAGTGCAAGCAAACGTGAATCTATCTTCTAACCGTATCTCCTCTTTTATAAACGCTGTCTGGTGCTGTGCTTTGTGACGGTGTCCTTAGGACCAGCAGCTCACATTCTCCCCAATGGTTTCTCATGCTTAAATTTTTCTCACTGTCCTATGATATGTTACAAAAGTAGCCCGAGCCATGACAACAAATATTTCATACCCTTCATGCATGACATTTTTCACATATGCTTTACAAATGTGCTTCTTCATTCTGCATCGAATGGCGTGGGAAATATGTCTTTTCCATCTGGCCACTAATATAACATCAAGAGCATTTTCCCCTTCCCTCGCTCGGCCCCAGGGGGAAGCCAGATCATGAAAATGGAAAAGTGATGAGAAAATGAAAAATCCTGCCTACAGAGCTCTCTCTCCAAGTGGTTTTCCAGAGGTTTCCTGGGACCGTGTCACCTCATGAAGCGTAAATCACCAACTGGGCCTGGCGAAGCTGTCACCCAGTGGCCACGTGCAGAGCTGCTTCTGTTTGGCGGCCATGTGGCTGTTTGACCCAAAGCACCCCTGCTATATCAGTGCTGGCCTCTGTCTGCTCTCGGCAGACGTGGCGCAGGGATGGGCACATACTTCCTACGGGGCCAGCTGCAGCAAAGACACAGCTTGTAGACTGTGGTGTTTCTAGTTGAGGCCCAGGGCTGCTGTGGGTTTGTCACAGACCGTGGAATGCTTTCAGTATCTTTACATAAAGTCCAGGGGCTTTCAGCTCAACTTTGGCTGGCCTTTGTGAGCATTTAGTATAAACCATGGTTTGGTGTGCCTGGACACCTGAGGTCCCTGGCCAAAATGCCAGAGCCAGAGCTAGGTAAATGCCCGCCTCAGCCTGCCTTTCCCTCCCTCCCTCGCCCCTACGCTCTAAGCCCCAACATGCCGCAAGTTATTGGTAAATATGGCTCAGAGAAATAAAATCTCCCCTAGACTCTGTGCTCTCACATATTAAAAGAAAAACCTCCTAGCGCTCCTCTCTGTGAGAAAGTTTACAGTTTGTTGGGGCTAGGGGGCACTATTGGGCAACTTTTGTGGGCTCAAATGCCTGGCCTGTATTTTTTTTTTAGCTGGCCTTTGTGTTTTAGAGCCATTTTAGGTTCACAGCAAAATTGAGCAGAAAGCACAGAAATTTCCCAGACACTCCTTGCCCCTATACGCACAGCCTCCTTCACTATCAGCGCCCTGCACCAGGGTGGTGCACGTGTTATAATCTATGAACCAACACTGACACCTCATTACTCATACTCCATCGTTTACCTTAGGGTTCACTCTTGGTACATTCTATGGGTTTTTGGCAAACGCATAACGGCTAGTATCCACCATACTAGCATCATTCAGAATAGTTTCACTGCCCTAAAAATGCTCTGTGCTCCACCTGTTCATCCCCACCGCAACCTTACCCCCTGGCAACCACCAATCTTTCTACTGTCTCCATAGTTTTGCCTTTTCCAAAAGAGTTGGAAAATATTTTCCATATAGTTGGAATCATATAGTACTTAGCCTTTGCAGATTGGCTTCTTTCACTTAGTAGGACACATTTAAGTTTCCTCTGTGTCTTCTTATGGGTTGATAGTTCATTTCTTTTTAGTGCTGAATAATATTCCATTGCCTGGATGTACCAGTTTATCCATTCACCTACTGAAAGACATCTTGGTTGCTTCTAAGTTTTGGCAGTTAAGAATAAAGCTGCTACAAACATCCCTGTGCAGATTTTTGTGTGGACATCTTTTCAACCTATTTGAGTAAATCAAATGCTCATAGCATGATTGCTGGATTCTCGCATGTATATTTACTTGGCGGCGTGCTAATAGGGGTAGGCTGTCCCGTACCAGTCAGCTCACTGGGACCCCAGCATGATCCCCCCTCTTACAGGGCCAGAACTCCCACATCTCACTCCTTCAGAGTCCCTACTGCCTCTTGGTGGCACGGATTCAGTCTATGTCAGCCTCCCGTGGTGAGACACTGGTACATCTGTGAGTGAGTAGGGCTGCCTCTTTCCTCCTCTCTCTTTCATTCTTTACTCCACAAATGTGAGGGCTTGGAGGATTTTTTTTTTTCGGGGGTACAAACCGAAGTGTTCTTTCCAACACCATCCTTTAAGAAAATCAAGAACAAAAATTTTCATTCGATTCTGGTATTTGCTGTTGTTGGAATAATTAATGTCCCAACTCTATTATTTAGGCTAAGTGTTTGTTGCAAACACACAGCTGCCTTGGCATTGAAACTGGTTCCGACACTAACGGTGGGACCCTGAGGGAGTCCCATAACCTCTTTATGCCTCTTTTGCTCTTCTGTAAACTGGAGGCAAAAAAGCTACCGCCTTCCAGTGTTGTTGTGAAGAATCAAAGGGGTAAAACAGATGACGTGCTTACAGCAGGGTCTCAGACTAGGAAATACAAAAAAAAAAAAAAAAGTTAATTATCGTTATTTGATTTTGTTTTTGTAGGAGACAACTTGGAGAGCAGCTTGTTCCTTTGTTTTCTGAAAAGGGGAAACAATAACCAAGAGGACATTTGATTTTAGATAGAAAAAGCCGAGATGCTGTTTGGGGACAGAGAGATTCCAGGCACTGAAATAATAACAATAATAATAAAAAAAAAAACCACGAGAATTTTGTTTTGTATAAACACATGAAAGGTTGTCTTTATTCTGGGTAGAACTGTGTCTCTGGACAGTTTGCTTGCAGAAATAAAGAAGTGATTTTCTTCTCGGGACTCAGAAAGCCTGGGGAGGGGAGGTTCCTGGAACTGGGGGAGGGGCAACATGGCTGGGCTTTCCCTTGTTGAGGAGGGTGTTGCCAGGCGCCCAGAGAGAGAGAGGCAGGAGGAGCCTGGAGTGGGGACTTTGAAACTGGTCGTACCCAGGAGCTAGTGTGGGCTTTCTCATCAGGCTCTGTGGTTCTCTTTTGTTATTCTTTCAGGAAAGTCTAGTCCTGGTTGGATTTGGGGGTGTGGGGGGAGCAGCCCTGGCCGCAACTGGGGAGAGGAGGTCTTGGGATCAGCAGGGGCTGGGAAACCTTGTTATGAGGTGGCAAGAGGCCACCAGAGGAAAAGAGAGAGGGGAGCTTGAGTCAGGAAGCGGAAGAAGAGAGTAACAGCCAGCAGGACTTGAGGGAAGGGCAGACTCAGCCAGCGGACTCCCAGAAACACTGTGGAGGGGAGCCGGATAGAAGCCGACCACCATACAACCAAGTAGGGTAAAGGCGGGGTCTCTTGTGCTATTTGGGCACCAAAAGGAAGCTTGACTCTTGGGAGCAGTGGGTGTCTGGGTATCTGCATTATAGGTATCTTATTTTATCTTTGTAGTAACCCTATAGGGGAGGTACTATCATAAAGTTTGTTTTACAGATGGATAAACAGACACAGAAAGGGTAAGTAACTTGCCCTTGGTCACACATCTAGTAAATAAAGTGTTGGCTTTTGCACTGGTCTGCCTGACCCAAAGGCTGCTGGTCCCGAGAGTGGGCCCCTGGCTCAGCTCTGCAGTAACTGCAATCATTGACTGCTGCCCAAAGCCTCCCGATGGGGACTGGGAAACTCCTGCCCTGGAGAAGCTGGTGGAAGAGAGGCCCATTCTTGGACATTCTCAGTGCAATTTAAGGCCCCAATCATCTTTTCTCAATGAGGCGTCCAAGTTTGTTGGCGATCGTGAGGCAGTGCGTAAAATGTTGAGAGCGTGGACTCCGGAGCAACGTCTCCAACTGCTGTGGACATCACAGCCACCAGGGCGGTCCTGGTGGGCCTGGGACCTCGCGCTGGGTCAGGCCTTTCTTGCCAGTCTGCGAGGCTGCCGGTAGATGGCGCTCCGACCTCACGCCCTGCTCTGCGGTCAGCGCTGCAGCACTTCATGCTCTAAGATCCCAAAGTCCACCGTCCCATCCCAGACTCACAGGGCGGTGTCTGCCCTTTCAGAGCAAGAGGTGCTTCTTCACTGTCTTTTCAATAGATACTTATGTGGCCTATGCTGTGTGCTGGGTGTTCAGCATTCACGGTCCAATGGGGAGGACAGACAAGGCCATTGCAATTCAGTGTGACCATGACTAGAACAGGAGGGTCCTGGGTAGGAGCTTGGGGACTGGGGAAGCACTTAACTCTGGACCAGGTTGTCTTGGGCCATCTGAGGAGAAGGCTGGAGTTAGTGTTCTCATAAGACCGTGGCCTGGGGGATGTTCAGAACCAGGCACCACCAGGCTGGGCACACAGTTGGTGCTCAAGAAATGAAGGAGAATCAATAAGGGTGATCTGGAGGCTGTGTGGACAGCAGTGGCCCTGGCCCTGCCGTGGCAGCAGCACCAGCAGTGGCAGCAGCAGAAGTGTGGCAGTTTCCTGGGGACTTCTTGGCTCCTTAGAGTTCCATGATGGCCCTCTGAGCACCCTCTCTGAAGCTGCTGTCTCCCTGGGTTTGAGAATGTCTACCACAGCTGGGTCTCGGGGCTGCTCCCAGCCTCAAAGAGAGATCCAGTGAAGTAAAGGGGTTTGGCTTGACAGGAAGAAATACTGTCCTGTATTCAGTACTTATCCTGTGGCCAGCACTGTATTAGGTATTATTTCCTGTATTATCCTCACAAAAACCCTTTCAAGAGACATGTTCCTTGTTAGGCAGATGAGACCATGATGGTTCAGGGAAGGAAAGTCTCAGGCCTAAGTGTACACAGGGTGAGTGGCACATGAAGTAGGGAGCTTGGGGGAGACTAGGGCCAGCCCCCGACCCCCCTCCGCTGGTGCTGGAGAAGGGGCCTCTTAGTGGCCGTATGAGTGCAGAGCCAGCTATTACCTCTTTGTGGGTCAGGCCAGCTCCTGACCATACGTGCCCATCAGGCTGTCACTGACTCAGGCCCCAGTGCAGCTCTGGTTTATCTCCTGGGCATCTGGCAGCCTGAGTGCGCTGCCTCTGTAGGCCACAGGGTACTGAGGACAGAAGGTAGAGCAGAGGAGAGTCTGGGGGAGGTGTCCTCTCAGGACCTGCAGCTCTTCCTGTCCTCCTATAGAACCTGGGTCACCTGACCCACCTTTGGGGCTCCTGTCCTTTCACTTGCCTGGCCTTGGTTCCTGGTTGAAGTTCTGTGTACAGCCTGATGCTGAGCGTGAGTCAACCAGTAACAACCACAACCCCATCTCTAAACCCCAATCCCAAGTGAATTCTCAAAACCAGCCCCTTGAATACTCTCCCAGCCGTGCTTGATCCCCAGTCTCTCTCTTTTTTCTTCCTTCAAATAGTTCATTATTTTGCATGGAGATTTCGCTTTTCTTTGACTTTCTTTTCTTCATATATAACCTGATAAAAGGGCTCCCGTTATTTCAGAATATATTCTGGACCCTATTCTGTGCTCAATTACACACCATCTATAGTTGATTTTCATGAAATTTAAATAACAAAGACGGACGCTTATGTCATTTCTTCCTTATAAAAATACACCCTTGAAATCCTCTCTCATTGGAAAGCTGCAGCGTGTCTGAAGTTTAACAGCTTGTGTGTGTGTGTGTGTGTGTGTGTGTGTGTGTGTGTGTGCATGCGCTGCCTCGTTAGAAGTGCACATGGAGTGAGGTGTGTCCTGGTAATGAGAGTTAAATTTGTGCTCACTGTCCCCCCGTGGAAGCAGACTGTGTGGCATCCTGGGACGTGGCAGCATCTGCTGGTCTCTGTAACAGTGTCAGGTCAAGGTGAAATGACACAGGGAGGTCCATCTTGTGGCTATGGATCCAAGGAGAGTATGTGTTGGCAGGGACCTGGGGGTCTGCAAGTAGACAAGGCAGGATCTCTCAGTGGCAAGATATTAAACACCCAAATGGAGCTTATCCCTCCTGAGCCCCAGATGGCAGCTGGCAACTGGAGGGTCTGCATGCCTAATAGCCCAGGCAAAGGAAGGGTCTGAGTCCTTGAAAGCTTGACTGAAGTCCTGGAACTGAAGGTGGTGGCTAAGAAAAAAGAAGATTTGATGGGACTCCTGTAATGGGGCTCCTCTGTTGATCTATGAGGCCATGATATTTGACGTTGACTTTTAAATTTCCCTCATCTGGCTTGAATTCCTCATGTGGGGCTTAGCAGAGAGGAGCTAAGGGAGTGTGTCCTCAGATGGCAGGCTGCCAATGGCTGCTGATAGAGGAGGAAACTAGATTTGCGGAAGAGGGGGTTCTGGCCCAGACCTCAGGATTCATTCCTTGTACCCCAAATCCCACTGCCTCTGCCCCTCCAGGCGGGAGTCTTCACAGAGAAACCAAGGGGATTCGCTCCAGACCATGAGTTCAGGGCTCTGCCCTCCACACAGCCCGAAGACTTTCTTCAGCGTGTGAGTTTCACGTAAACTTCTTCCCCTAGTTCTCCTATCACGGAAGCTCGAAGGGCACACGCAATCGGAGGAGCCACTCGGGATGACACTCCATGGTCTGCAGATGACCTTGGGCTCAGGCTGTCATCCTAACTAGCTCCGAGGAGAAGGACTTGAGCTGGGCCCTGAATAGTTCAATGCCAAACAGGATGTCTGAGAGGACAAATGGCATGAGCAGAGGCCAGGAGCCAGGGAAGGTCAACTCAGATTTGGAAAGAGAAAAGAGAGTGTGCAGCTGCTACATTTGAAAAAGATAGTGGGAATTGCCCCAGAAATGTAAATCAGAATGAAAATATGAATAGCTGAGGGATTAGGAAAAAAACGTAGAACTACGTCCAAAAGCCCCACACTACCTGGCCCACACCTGGACAAGAATTGTGACAATAGTTAGTAGTTGAGGGTCAAGGCTCCATTAAGTCAATGATGGTTGAGGAAACCCTACAAATGAATAAAAACAGGAACAACTGAACCGAATCTGTATTTTCAATGAACAGTATAACCATACTGAAGGAAGAAAAAGAAAAGTAACCCAAGTAACTTTGAACCCAGCACTTTGACTACGTACCCTCAGTGTAAGGCAAAAAGAACTGCAGATATTAAACTCAACTTAGAAGGTGTGTTTTCACGATGACATGGATATAGCCATTTTCTCGTATTGTGGAACTAAGCAAATGACTATATAGATAATGTTGAGAGTCAGATTCTCACTGTTGAAGAAGGGAGTAAAAAATATGGAATAGAGAAAGGGTAGGAAGAATTCTGTAAGTTGGACTGGAGTTGTAGGGTTGGAGGTGTTGACACATAAAAAATATATAATATATACATATTTGTAAACAAATATACACATATACATACATACATGCATACATATATTTCCTAGCTCTGTACAATAAAAGGGTCTAGAAGCAAAAACACCCAGTTGCAATGAGCACATTTAATATCTAGATCTTGGTTTCTAAATACTATTCCTTATGAAAAAAAGAACCAAGGCTTTTTGGAGGAAGGCTGGACAGGAAAAGTACAAGATGAGAGTGGAACACCTGTTTATGCCAGAAAGACTGATGGGAACATATCGAAACAACTCAGAAGCCAGCTCGGAGAGGCTCCCACAAGTCATATCTGAAACAATCTGAACATCAAAATAAATAATGATAGTAAAAAACTATAACCCATTAAATAAGAATACATGAATTTAAACTAGGGTAAATAAATGAATAAATGAATGATAAATGGGGTACAAGGGAAAATTTTTCCTTACGGTAGAGTGCCAAGTAATGAATATAGAAAGAATAATGGAGTTAGAAAATTATCATTTTGAAAACATTAAGTAATAATTGATTTAGGCAGAAATCATCAATGATGCTAAAACTGAGTGAAAGTTTGATGAGGATAAGGATATTTGGTTTCAAAGAATCTCCTCACAAATTACTTATTCATTATTAAGGAAAAAATAGTAACTTTATAGTAGAGAGTCCTGGCAGACATCACCTAACTAAGAAATTAAAGCTGACATGACCAATACAGGGAAAATTCAACATCAAGTACCTCCTCATATGACATGCTGAGAGGAACGCCTCACTTCTGTGCTGTTCCTGCCAAAATGTAAAAGCTGAATCCGATATAAAGAAACATTGAATAAGTCTGTGCTGTGGGACATTATACAAAATAATTGGCCTGTACTTCCCCAAAATATCAAGGTCATAAAGAATAAAGAAAGGCTGAAGAACAATTCCAGATTAAAAGAGATTTAAGACATGACAACCAAAAAGCATTATGTGATTCTAGACTGGACCCTGACTTGAGGAAAAATAGGTAAAGAAGAGATTATTGGGACAATTGGAAAAATTTGAATAAGACTGGGCATTAGATATTAGCATATGTCAGTATTAAATTCCCATGATTTTGATAATTGTACTGAGATTATATTTAAAAATGTTCTTTTCTTAGGACACACTGAAATATTTAAGGGTTATGCTGTCTGCTACTTGCTATCAAGTGATTCAGCTAAAAAAAGGTGTTTCTATTGTCTGTCTGTCTGTCTATCTATCTATCTATCTATCTATCTATCTCTGGAAACTGATAAAATGATAAAGTAAAGGTGGGAATATGTTAACAATTGGCAAATCTGGGTATTCAGGACTTCTGTGTTTGAAATTGTATTCAAATAAAAAGTTACCAAAACAAATGTAACACACATACAGAAATGTAAGATCTTAAACTGTTAGAGATAATATCTGACTCTGAAGTAGGTTGGGATGAAAAGCCTGGCATTTTATGAGAACTTAATAAATGAAACAGACTCTTATTAATAATATCTACTTATATTTACAGTTATATACACAGAGAGCTCATCCCTTTGCTTCTCCATGACATTGGGATTTGTGCAATATTCCTGGTCTGGTATCTGACCCCCATGTAAATGTCCCAATTATTCATTACTGCTGGTCCTGAAGTCATCAGTACTGAGCCTTTGGTGTCCTGCAGCCTCTAGGGCACATGCCAGGAACTTGGAATAAGGCTGAAATTCTCCCTGACCCATTCTTCGCAGATGCCTTGTGATGAGTCCAAGGGCCTTTGCCTTTGACTAAGATCTCAGCACCTGATAAACAACTTTACAAATGACTGGTGTTAAGGCGCTTGGTGCAATTGTCTTAAATGCCAGTTCTTAGCATATAATGTGAGGGACAAGTAGAGTAGAAAGCTAGTGTCAGAAGCCCAGATGGCCCCTGAGGTCTGCTCTACCTGTTCCTAGCTGTAGAAACTCAGGCCCATCATTGGCCTCTCAGTTTACTTGTCTCATCTCACCTTGTTTGGCAGGCCCTCCGAGTCCGGCCAATGGCTCCAACCTGACAGCCCCACCTCTCTTGCGCCACCCCAGTTTTCAGCCTACCCTGGCCTCTGAGCTGGGCAACTCCACTCCAACTACCAGTACTCTCAGCACGTGCTATCCCAGTGTTTCTCAAAGTGTGTTCCAAGGACCGCTGGGGGTTCCTGAGACCTCACATGCAGTTTGCAAGGTTTTTGCATTTCCAACTACATATTTGTTGAGGCTGCATTTTTATATACTTCAACAACATAGCAGACCAGCTCGAATGCAAAAGCAAGTATATGAATCTAGTTGTCTTCTATTAAGCCATATATTTAGAAAGATTTGCAAAAATGTAAAGCAATGTTATCCTTGTCACAAATTGTTTGTTCTGAAAACAGTTATTTTTACTAAAAATGTTATGTTAACGTTAAATGAGTTTATTATTTATTTATTTATTTATTTAAGTTTCATTGAGGTAAAACTGACAAATAAAATTTTATGTATTTAAATTGTATGGTGTGATGATTTTATATATGTATGCACTGTGAAAGAATTCCCATTATCAAGGTAATTAACATATCTATCACTGTTTATATTTACTTGTTTTTTTTTTTGTTAAGAACACTTAAGTTCTACTCTCTTAGCAAGTCCCAATTATACAACACAGTGTTATCTGGGTTATACATTAGCTCCTTAGACTTGATTCATCTTAGAGCTAAAAGTTTGCACCCTGTTCCCAGTTTCTTCCTATTTCTCCCACCCCCACCTCCTAGTAACCAACGTTCTATTATTCTACTCTCTGTTTCTATGAGTTTGACTTTTTTTTTAAGGTTCCACATATGTGATACCATGCAATATTTGTCTTTCTCTGTCCAGCTTATTTCACTTAGCAGAAGGCCCTCCGGGTTCATCCATGTTTCCACAAATGGCAGGATTCCCTTCTTTAAGGCTGTGGTGTATTTATATATACCACATTTTCTTTATCCATTCATATGTTCATGGACACTGGGGTTGTTTCCATACCTTAGCTATTGTAACTAATGTTGCCATGAACGTGGGTGTACAGATATCTCTTCAAAATAGTGATTTCGTTTCCTTTGGGTATATACCCAGAGGTGGGATGGCTGAATCATATGGTAGTTCTATTTTTAATTTCTTGTGGAACCTCCATACTGTTTTCCATACCAGTGTACATTTCTACCAACAGTGCACAAGAGATCCCTTTTCTCTAAATTCTCTCCAGCATTTGTTATCTCTTGTCTTTCTGACAATAGACATCCTAATGCGTGTGAAGTGATATCTCTCTCTTTGTAGTTTTGATTTGCGTTTCCTTGATGATTAGAGATGTTGAGCACCTTTTCATATACCTGTTGGACATTTGTATAATTTCTTTAGAAAAATGTTCGTTCAAGTTCTTGTCCATTTTCAAGTTGTGTTATTTGTTTTTTTGCTATTGAGTTGTATGAATTCTTTATATGTTTTAGATATTAAACCCTTATCAGCTATATGGTTTGCAAATATTTTCTCCCATTCCACAGGTTGCCTGTTCATTTTGTTGATGATTTGCTTTGCTGTGCAGAAGCTTTTTATTTTTAATATAGTCCAACTTATTTATTTTTGCTTTACTTTTGGTGCGAACTCCAAAAAATCATTGTCAAGACCGACGTCAAGGATCTCATCCCTTATGTTTTCTTCAGGAGTTTTATGGTTTCAGGTCTTATATGCAAGACTATTTGTTTAAGACCAAAATATTTAATCCACTTTGAGTTGATTTTTGTTTGTGGTGTAAGACAGTGGCCCAGTTTCATCCCTTTTCATGTGTCATCCAGTTTTCCCAGCACCATTTATTAAAGAGACTATCCTTTCCCCATTGTATATTCTTGGCTCTTTGTCAAAAATTAATTGACCACATATACATGGGTTTATTTCTGGGCTTTCTAGTCTGTTCTATTGATCTATGCATCTGTTTTTATGCTACTACTATATCATTTTGATTAAATCACTATAGCTTTGTAATATAGTTTAAAATAAAGATGTCGATGCCTCCAGCATTGTTATTCTTTTGCAAACTCGCTTTGGCTATTGGGATCTTTGGATATTTGTGCTTATCCAAGCAGCATACTTTGTTCTTAGTGGCTCCCAGTACTTGAGAGTGTGCCAAGACGAATCAGTGTCCCAAAGGGGAAAATCACAGTCAGCACCTAGATGCAGGCTAATTAGAAGCCGGACCTTCAGGCAGCAGCTTGTAAATTATATAGTCAAACCTCTTTCAGGGAAAGACTCGAAGATGGGTGATTTTGCCTGTCCCCTCTGTGCTGAGCCAGGAAAGGGGGCGGGGAGTGAGGATAGCCATGCAAGTGCTAACGCATCCATTAAGTATTGCTTCTTTGTTTGTTATGTTCCTGTGAGATTCATGGATGCAAGCCCCGTTGGCTTTCAGAGTTCGGTGTTAGGGGCTCATCCACCGGGTGACAGTCCTAAAGTGGGGGTGCTAGATGGGAGGTCCAAACCCTTTGCTCCTTAGGGAGAAGTTGGGAGCGGGGAGTTCCCTCCTGATTGTATAGCACTGGGCTGAGGGTGGGGTTGATGATGAGAGGGTGTCTCAGCGTTTCCTACCCTACCTGTACAAATGTGGGTATTTTCCAATTCTCCTAATGTATAGGAGTCACTCAGCTAGTTTCTGGGTTTCTCTTACAGGGAATTGATCCACATGTAGCTCTACATTTGGGGCGTCCATAGAAGTTGGGAAGTTCAGGAATCTTCTGTGTTACCGCCTTAGTCCTTCCCCTATAATTGTTATTTTAGAATGAATTCAGTATTTCTCTTTTGAAATTAAATATTTCTCTCCTAAAAAGGTAAACCTCAATAGATGTAATTCATATAAACAAAAGCTCTATGGGATTTCAATAATTTTTAAGAGACCAAAACATATGAGAACTCCTATTCTAGCCCCTGACTGTGTTTTAATAGGAATGGGCTAGACTGTGTATAGTAATAACCTATTATCCTCAGGGAACAGGCTGAATGAAGACTCTCTCTCTGCAACATTGTTGGTCACTGTCATGGAAAGAGGGGGCCTCTTAGAGAGTCTTCCACTAGCAATTAAGTGCTGCAGCCTGTAAGTGGAATGTGTTGCTCCCACTCAAGGCTCTTTGGCCATTACTAGGTTCATGGCTCTGCCTAACTGCAAGGGGCGGGGACATGTGAGCCTCTCATGTACTGAGCACCCTGAAAGAGGGAACTTCTAGTGGCTGAGCACCAGAATCTCTATCAGCCCTGCTTTATTTTTCTTCATAGCTACTATGACTACCTGATAGTCATAATAGACATTTGTTTGTTTATTGACTCTCTTCCCCTCTAGTAGGTAAACTCTTTGAGGGGAGGTCCCTTGTCATGCTTGTTCACTGCTCTATCCTCAGGGCTTAGAACTGAGCCTGGCACATTTTAGGGCCTCAATAAATGGAAATAATGAATGATGGGATAAGGGTGCTAACTGTATTCTCTGTCTAGGTGGTTGGAGTTTCCAAAGTGGAGTGCATCTGAAAATGCTTCCTGAGCCCTAAAGAGCTGGATATGCATTAGCCTGGCCTGCATGTGGGGTTCCTTTTATCCAGATATGAGGTGCACAATTCTGGATGTTGGTGCTAGGCAAAGCCAGGTGTGCTTGCGTAGACTATGCCTGAAGGTAGGGCCTCGGCTCCAGGTAAATGGGTGAAAGATTCCCATAACGAGGACCTGGGGTGCAGCCATTCATGGCAAGAGCATGGATGCATTTGGCAGGTCAGAGCCTCCTTTCCTCCTGACCAGTCCTAGCTGTGGGCAAGGCCTGGACTACAGCTTCTGTGAAGGTACTTGAGAACCAGCCCTGGGGGTTCCTGTAGAAATGGCCTCACATGTATGACCTCAAGTGAAGTCTGTTAGGTATGCATCTCTGTCTGTTTCTTCCAGAATGCTAGTCTCATTAGCTGATTCCACTGGATTCTTATATCTGACAAGGGTCGGGTCAGGGTGTCATTTCTAATGGAGAATTTCGCCTTGTTGGGGAGTGGGGTGAAGGTCCAGGTGGTTTGATGAGTGGTTGGCACTTGGAAGGGTACCCAGTGTGCGGCTGAGCACAGGCCATGATCTCGCTTGGCTGACCTATTCCAAAAGGTCTGGAGGCAGAACTCATATGTGGACTTTCATGCCCCTGGGAGGAACCAGCTCAGACTTAGGAGAAGATTCTCGAGAGAGGGCCATTCATTCACAACCTTCAGGCTCTGGTGATGCCCACATTCTTAGGGTACATGTAACTTCCTTTTCCAAACCCTGTGGCCTGTGGCCTGACACAGACTTTTGTCCTATTTCCAGGACAAAAGAGAGAGTTTGGATGATGAAACCCTGGGACTTCTGAACTGTTCATGGAAATGACACACAGGATATAATACTTGAAATCAGGGTCATCCTGGGAAATTGTAGATGGGTGGTTGCCAAATTTTTCAAACTGATTCTATGCCCAAGATTTGGGAAGGGGGAAGACATGTAAGCATATGGGAGAAACACTGGGCGTTCTCAGGAAGAGAGTCACACAGCTCCGATCATTCATTTCAGTCCTGGCTTCCTTGATTAACCACATAACATTAGGTGCTAACTAATTAAGACATCCTTGAATGTTAGAGCACTAGGTTAGTGAAGCTTCAAAAAATTAAGTCCAAGTATCTACTACTTTGTCTAAATACACATGAGAGTAAAACAACAACAAGAAAAAACCCAAACAGCCAGATCACTGAAGCACCTTTAGCCTGACCTAGGAAGGGAAAGGGGCTAGAGTGAGCAGGCTTTGATGGAGACCTGAGCCGAATGGAATGTGAACCCCAAACCAGCTTCAATAACCAGCTGAGTTCCATGAAGACCCTTGGGGCTTGTATCATGCACAATTCTAAATCAAAGCAAACTAAAACACTGGGGCCTGAATTCAACATGAATCCAAGCATCAGTTTCCTAAGGCTACTGGAAGTCATCAATATGGTCTTTCAACTGCATCTTCCTGGAACTGAACTGGGTATTTCCTTCATCTGCAGCTTCCAGACTTGGAGTAAAAAGGAAAACAAACAAATAAACAAACAAAATAAAAACAAAACAAAATTAAACACAGAATTGCCATATGATCCAACATTTACACTTCTGGGTATATATCCAAGAGAATTGAAAGCAGGGTCTTTAAGAGATATTTGTACACCCGTGCTCATAGCAGAATTATTCACAACAGCCTAAAGGAGGGAACAGCTCAAATGTCAGTGGATGAATAGATAAACAATATGTGGTCTATACATACAATGGGATATTATTCAGTTTTAAAAAGGAAGTTCTGACACATGCTACAACACAGAGAAGCCTTGAAGACATTATGTTAAATAAAATAAGCCAGTTACAAAAGTACAAATACTGTATAACCCCATTTATATGAAGTACCTAGAAAAGGCAAATTCATGGAGACAGAAAGTAGAATGGTGTTTGCCTGGGCCTGGGGGCAGAGGGGAATGTGGAGTTATTATTAAAGGGTACAGAGTTTTGGTTCAAGATGATGAAAAGTTCTGGACATGGATGGTGGTGATGGCTGCACAACAGTGTGAATGTTTAGTACACGTAAGAAGGGTAAATTTTATTGTATGTATTTTACCACAATAAAACAAAACAAACAGGGAGTATGCCCCTCTGACTCTTAGTCAGCTGAGATTCTTGGTAAAAGCGGGACTGAACCACTGAGTGCATGTTCTAGAAGGGCCCGTGACCTGGACTTGGGTTTGTGGGCTGTCTGATGGCTCTCACTGGGCACGAGCAGCAGAAACCTAAGAAGGGGTCTCAAAATGTGGCTGTTCTTTCACTTCCATGGGCCGAGCTGCCAGCTCCTGGATCAGGCACAGGAGAACCAGGAGGGGAACAAAGCCAGGAGGGTAATTTAAAGGTGCCCTGACTCCCCAGGGGCAATGCACACCATTGTACTTGAATTCTGCCCCCCCCCCTTTTTCTTCCAGGCACTACCAGTTATAAATATGCATTAATGAAGGAGGCCCCAATTCTTTCCCACTTCTCTAATCGGGCTCCCCGATAGTAGGAGAGGCAGGTCCCCAGAAGAGTCAAGGTGAATTCACTTTTCTAGCTGCGCCCCGCAACTCCCTGCAACTCAGTAGCAACTATTATCATTATCGCAGGCAGAAGGGGTCTTATCACACGACAACTTTCTCACCCTTCAGGGTGTCGGAGGTGGGGCCCACTCACAACCACAGGGTCTCGGGTCTCCATTCATTATTTTCTAAACAAGTCAGTAGAAAATTGAGGCTCCTCAGCAGTTCACAGATTAATAGCTACTGAAGACATGGGTCCGCGTAGCCTCACCACGCCAAAAAATAAGATGCTCCCCTCTTACCTTCTCTTTAATAAGAACCCACACAGTAGATATATCGAGACGAGAAAAAGAGAAAAGCAGAACCGTAAGTAACCTTTCCTTCCCAGCATAACAACTCTACTTGCAGTCCCACCGCCCAGCAACTCCTGGATTAATCTTTCTTTCTCTTTCTTTCTTTCTTTCTTTCTTTTCTTTTTTCCTTTTCCTGCTCAATGGATTGTGGTCAAGGCCATTGTAACGTGAGCAGTGCCTCGGAGGGGATTGGCCGAGGGGCTGCGAGGGGCCCCTTTCACAGAGGGCTAATTGCGTTTCAGACCACCAGTATTCGGGAGCTACAGATGTCTTCCTTCATTTGCCTAGGCAGCACAATTGGACCCATCTGTTGCATTTATTCCGGCGGCTCCCCTGCCCGCCCCCGCCCCCCCTCCCGCCCCCTCCTCCCTCCCCTCCCTTCCCTTGTCTGCTGGGCCTAAATTGAAAACTCATCAAAATGTAATCCAAGAGCAGTTTGGCTGCGAGCTGCTGAGAAGGGGCTCAGTGGGAATAAAGGCCCCCCGCCACTTTACACACGGGCCAGAGCCTGGGGAGCCGGGTCACAGGCAGCCTTAGGGGGGAAAGTGAGAAGTTAGCCGGCAGATGGGCTGCTCCACGAGGCCCTATAACCTGATGCCTGCGAAGAGGGGCCCTAGCAACCGGCAGGCCCAAGCGGGAGGATGCCGCCGCCCTGGAGGTGGCGACCCCACCTCCAAGGCCTCGCCCCTGGCCCAGGATGCTTCGATTTCAAACGGGGCTGAGGCCAGGGCTCATCACCCTCTGACCCCCATCTGCCCTCTCGAGCTCAAAGGGATTTCCAAGGCAGAGAGGGCAGGGACAGCGTGTCCTCGCAAGGGCTGGGGAATGTGGCACTGGGAACGCAGCCTGCCTGCAGGCCTCACCTCCTTCACGCACAGGCTTTCCCTCCGTCTTCCCTCTGCTCTGCTGGCCTTGTGGTATCCTCAGGCCCTTTCCTGCACCTACTTCTCTATCTTCCAAGCAGGCAGTCAGCTCTGGAAGGTATGGATATGGCTGCTGACACCTTGTTGCTGCCCCAGGCTCAGAGGCTGGCTGGGAGGCTGGCCTGGAGACTTCGTGCTAGCAATCAGCACAAGCCCCAGCTCCAGTCTCTTTGTCCTGGGGTTCCCTTTCCAATATCTGTCCCAGCCTTGGCCGGGAATGGGGCCCTAATGCCTAGGAGCAGCTGGTGGCTGCACCCTCCCACCTGCCTGCAGATAACTTCCGGAGGACAGCAGGTTGCCAGCGGGCATGATGTTCAGATCAGTCAGCTTGGAGAAATAGCTAGGTGAGGTTTCAGCGTGGGCACATCGATGAATTGGATGCCTACAGCTTTGTGCACAGCGTTGGCACCTCTTTGCTGCTGAAGAGTTATGGGTGTGGGACTTTTCCAACTTTTACCAAAATCCACAGTAAAAGATACATTTATCTATCTATCTATCTATCTATCTATCTATCTATCTATCTATCTATCTATATAAAATTTACTTCACATATGTATTTTTTCACAGCAACCCAATACACACACATAAATATAACTAAAGCCAAAGTTTCACAAGGGACTACTTCCCTGCATTCTGTGAGATGCTGTCTGATAGCGTCTATTCTGATGTTCCATTCCATCTTATTCTAGTATTAAAAAATGCCGATTATTTCTACCTACTACATTGCTTTCACAACCTACCAAAGCAGTAGTTCTCAAACACTCACAGGCATCAGAATCCTCTCTTGGAACATGTGAAAATGCAGATGCCTGGGTCCATCTCCTAGAACTGGGTTCGGTTGGACTGAAGTAGGGTCCAGAAATGGGTTTTTCTGACAGGCCTCCTTCCCTTTAAAGGGGTTTCTGTTGCATCTTGAGAAACTGCTGCTCCTAGTGTGCTCTGTGGTCTCAAGCCCAAGGTCTGAGCTGGAAACAATAGGTTGACTGAGATGGTCAGCTCAAGGTGGGGCCTTCCGAGGTCGCCTCCTCCCCTGCCACCTCCTCACCATATCTTAATTAAATCCTCACCCAGCGAGACTGTGATGTCAGGTCTGGCTTGGCTGGCTTTTAATTGAAGTGTTAATTTGTAGCTGCAGAGAGTAAGGGCCCTGTAGTTCTGGAGCCTTCCTTTGCTGCCATCCTAAGCTGATTAGCCTGGGGGGAGGAGGATAGAGGGGGACACAAGCCATCAGCAGGGGAGCTAGCTGGGCCAGAATCAGGCCTTGGAGCTGCCTTTAAGGAGAGGGAGGCGGGCTGGGGCCAAAGCCTTCTGCACCTGCCTCATCCTGCCCACCAGCCGCCAGGCAAACACCTGCTCCAATGGGCCTCCAAGGCATTGACCTGGTTTCTGCTCCAAACCCACCCCACCCCCAAGTCCATCTTGATGATAAAGAGGCACCTTTATCCTGTGAGTCATCTGCTCACACTTCATTGTCGATAGGATGAACAATCAGCTTCTTAGCTTGATGCTTAAGGCTCCCCAGGAGCTGGCTCCGAGAGCATCTCCCAGTACCCCCTCTCCTGCCCTCCCTTCATCCTAGCTGGACCAGGCTGCTCCCTATTCCCAGTCAGGCTGTGCAGTTCCCATTCTAGTCTCCAGCCCTTTGATCTGATGTGCCTCCACCTAGAATGCCCTTGCTGACTCTTGCCCATCCTTCAATTCTGAAATTCGCCGATACTTCCTCCAGGAGGCCTTCTCTTCTGTCAGGTTGTCAGGAGCAGCACTTGCTACAGAATGAAATGGGATGGGGAGAGAAGGAATTGAAAGGATACACTTGTCCAGGAACCCAAAGAAGCTGGTTAATCGGGACGGGCAGCTCTGGGGTGGACCTGGTCCTTCCCCCACCCCTTTTGCTCTTGGCTTCTCTGCCTCTCCCAGGGCATCTGCCCCTCTTTGCTGGTGTGAACCTGGCTCAGTGGTTGTGGGTCTGAAAGTAAGAAGTCTGGGCTCACAGCCTGCGCTGGCCACTCACCAGCTAAATAGTTCTGAGTAAGTGACTTCACCTTCCTAGCTTCAGTTTCTTTGTTTGCAAAATGGTGACAACCCTGCCTACCCTGCCCTCCCTGCCCCAGACTTGAGACCCGTGTGAGCCACATTCTACACAAGAGACCAGCCCTCCCCAGAGAGGCCAAGGCCCCACCCACACTCTGCCCTCCCAGACTTTCCCCGCTTTTCCTCCTCCCTGCCCTTCTTGTGGGCTGTGGGCTCTGTCCCAGGTCCTCATTTCTTGAAGTTGCTCTTTGATGAATGCCTCTAGTTCTTTCCCCGGAGGAACCACAGCAGCAGCATCTGCCTTCTGGGGAGGCTTTTGGCCCACTCAATGAAATTAAGACTCAGAGACCTGTGAACAGGATCCACTTCTTGGCCTTGCCAATCCCCTTACTCCAAGGCCCAGAACAGCCTCAGCCCCCAATGACAGCAGCTGTCGTGGTTTGGGCTGTTGCCTGTACCGTGCTAAATGAGTCACATGGGAGTTCATGTAATCTTGATGACCTCAAAGTCAGGAGTGGTACCATGACTATTTAACGGAGCAGAAAACTGAGGTTCAGAGGCGTGTGACTCGTCCAGGCTGTACTCTTACATTGTCTGCAGCCAGAATTGTCTTTTGAAAATACAGACTGATCTTGGGAGCCACTGCCTTGGCTCCCTTCTCCCACAGTGGCTCTCCATGGCTCTGGTCCCTGCTGACCTTTCCATCCTCATCTCTCGTCTTCCTCCCCCTCATATTTCCTGCACTAGAGACACACCGGCTTCGTCGGCCCCTAGTACACAGCACTCTCCCCCCAACACAGGCCTCTGCGCATGCTGTTTCTACGAGTGGAACATCTTTTGTCCCCCTCTTCCAAAATAAGCTCCCATACATCCTTCTTCCAAGTAGCCTGTCTCCGAGCTCGGTCAGAATCCCTCAAGTGCTCCACTCAGCAGTCTCAGCACTTATATCACGCTTTGTGGCCCTTGGATTAGTAAGACAGTCACCGAAAGATTATGCAATTGTTAACAATCTCTCTCCCCACTGGACAATAAGCTCCATGAGGGCAGGGCCCGTGTTTTTCTTACTAACCTATCACTCCTTTATCTCCAAAGCTTAGCACAGGGCCTGACACAGAGTAGGCACTCAATTAATGTTTGCTGAATGAACACATATCAAAAGTGACGAAACTGGGATTTGAACCCATAGGGTCTCAGATGTCAAACCAAGGCATTCAACCTGGCCACCCTGACTTCCTGGGAAGTTGCGTCATGGGAGCGGAGGATTAGGGCTTCCAAGCTTCAGGGCTCATTATCAGGTTGGGGCTGCAGGTGGATTGGGGTTGGGGGCAGCAGACATCGTTACTGAGGGAGTGGGCTAGAAGTGTGAAGGAGATGGAGATGCCAGCTCAGGATAATCTCACACCGAAAAGGTTAACGGAGATCTGCTGGGCACTCCCCACCAGCCCCCACCGCCACCCCCATACCCTCACAGGGCTGACCGCCCACCTGGCACACAGGAGGGCTTTGGGCTCAGAGATAATCCCAAGGCTGGGCTGCTCACAATGCCCGGCAGGCAGCCTGTGGCCAAATGCAGCGTGAAGAGAGCTGGCTGCTCCCTGCACAGCCCAGTTTTCCTCCTCCAGTGGTGAGGTCACTGCAGCAATGTCTGGCCTCCAGGGAGCCTCTCATCCCCCAACAAAGGGCATAGCCCTGGTGACAAGGCCTGGGGGTTATGCCTCTATTGGGCAGGCCCAGTGTGACGGACACCCCGCTGGACATCTGAGGCAACGTCACTCATAGCAAGGGCAGTGCCGCTTTGCTCCCAGCCCGGGGCCAACCTTGCTCTGGGGGTTCAGATGCACTCTGACTCCTGGACCTGGAGAGTGGAGACTGACCTCCTTGAGGCTGTGTGACAGACAGCAGGCCCTGCTTGCTTGAACAAGGAGGACAGCTGGCAGCCCATCAGCTCAGGTTCAGCACAGGCACATCCAAGGTCCAAGGGGACTGGGACTTCTACTGCTATCCCAGGTTCCTGTCTAAGCCACAGAGTTGTTCCCTCAGCCGAGCCAGTTTGTTCTGGCTGCTCAAGCTGCCATGTGACACAAAAAGACTGCCGAATGTCCTCTCCAAGCTCTTTAATTAGTTGACATTTCGCCCTGTGCATGTGTGACTTCAATGATTAAACAAGCAATACGGAAAGGAACAATATAAAAAAGTGAGTCACCACTCCTGACCTGTAAGCCCATTGCCTAGAGGTGACCAACACCCTGAGCCAGTTAAGGGCTACTTAGCCTAGGACTATGCTCAAGATCTTCAGTGCCCCAGTTTCCTCAGTTGTAAAATGGAGCTAACAATAGTATCGATCTCATTAGAATGTTGTAGAATAAAGTGAACAAATAACATGTGGAGTGCTCAGAATAGTTTTTATTGAGCACACTTCAATGCACATACATAAAAACTATATTTAATAACAAACTCTTGAATGTGTGACTTCTAGAAAATTTCATGTAAATCCAAGCAAATGCATTGTGCATGGTGCCTGCCTGTGTGTATGTGTGTCCATCCTTTAAATTTCACACACTTATTGGAGAATGTCATGTACCCTATTCTGCTCCTTGACTTTTTCACTAATATAGCATGTGTGTCTTCCTGTGTGGGCAAATGGAGCTCTTCTGCTGCTTTGTAATGATTTCATAGTTCCATTATGTGCATATACCTCAATTTATTTAAGTAAGGTACTAGGATGGGCATTTTGATAATGCCTCATTTTTGCTATTAAAACAACACTGCCATAAACAGCCTTGTACATTGTATCGATGAGTGCATTTTCATTTGCAAATGATAGAAACCTAATGCAAACTGGCCTCATTGAAAAGAGGAATTTATTGGTTCACATAGTTGAAAAGTCACGAGTTTGGCTTTAACTTCAAGGACAGTGGAATCCTGGGGGTCTTATGATGGCTTCGGCTAGCATTCTCTCTCTCTGTCTCTGTCTCTCTCTCTCTCTCCTCCCACTCCCTCCATTTCTTGGCTTTGCTCCTCTCTGTCCGGCTTTGTTCTAAGACAGGATCTCCCCATATAAAGACAAGAAAGCCACCATCCTACTCCAAGCTTACACCCTATGAGCTAAACAACCCCATCAGAAAGAGGGTGTCGGTTTCTCATTAATTCCAGCAAGGGTCCTGGAATGGAGTCTAATTGGCTTGGCTTGAATCACTTACACATTCAACTCTGAACACACATGTGGTTGGATCTATAAGATATTTTCTTTGAAGTGAAATGGTGGGCCAAAGGAAATGCTCATTTGTAACATATCCAACCTTCTCTGCCAATGCTTGGGCATCATGGAAGTCCTCAGCTTCGTGGCAGGATAGGAGGTAGGGGAAACTTCTGATCAGCTTGTGGCAGGGACAATGTGGGCACCTCCTCCGTGATGGTCTTCATGGTGCCCAAGTGGCTGCAAGAAGAAACACAGACTCCAGCCTGGCAACCAATCATTCCCGGGTGCCTCGGCCAGCACCAACTAACTTTACCAGCCTTGTATCCTATCTCTCCCTGCTTTCTGACCACAGCAGACTGCTCACTGTCCCCCAAACATGATATCCATTAGTATCCTTAGAATAAAGAGCACAAAACTCAAGTGCCAACATTTAATTGGGAGTTCAATGCCAGGAAAGCAGAAGTAAAGGGAAAAGAGGAGTAAGAGAGAAAAGGAGGGAGAGTGTTAAGAACTGGCCACTGCGGTTACCAGCACAGGTGCTGCTCAGTCTTGCAAGACATCTTCAGAGAGGCTACTGCACCTCCAAACGGTCCAGAGGAGAGAGGGAGAAGAATTGGTCTGCTAGCTTTTCTCTCTCATTGGTCACGCCCACACAGCCTCGATTCCCCTGTCCTTCTGGGCTGTGCCGCCTGGCTCTCCAGTAGTCAACCAGGGAAGCTATGTCCCAAGACAGCAGTGGTGGCATCTGAAGAGCATCCTGTAGCAGCAGTGCTCCCTGCCTGCCCTCCTGTAGCCCGCAGCCTTATAGGTGAAATGCGCTGGTTGGTGTGCCTATGTGGGGAGTCTCCTGGCAAGAGGTGAGGTCTGGTCATGCTGTAAGTGACAGGAGGGACTAGAAACAGCTATCGGACTGAGCAAACCCGAAAGGAAGGCCAGTGTGCAGATCTGAGATGTCACGTAAATGGAGTCTAGGAACGGTTCTTCTGTGCTACTGCACCTAACAGTTGTCTTTTCCGGATGAGTCTTTCATTCCAAACCTATCTATCTAATCACTAAGCATCCATTTATTTATCCACTCAGTATCAAGTGCCTAACATGCTCCAGGCTGTGGGGATACAGAGTAGATTCAGACATAATCCCTGGCCTCAGGCAGCTCAGTGTCTAGCTGGGTGACGGGCATGGGGTCCCGGACCCGCGATAAGTGACTGTAGCACAATGTGATATGCACAGTGATAGAAATATACCTGCGGTATAAAGAAGGCACCATGGAAAGATACTTTTTGGAATGACACAAAACTCAAAACAAGGGTTGCTTAAACAAGGTAAAAGTTATTTTTTCTCTCCAGATTTTCTGTCCACGGCTAACACAGTAGTTCTGCCCCATGAAGCCCTCAGGAACCTTCCATTCCTAGCCTGTGGCTTTCATCTCATTATCCAAGATGGTAGCAGTATTCCAGAAGACAGGATGGAGAAAGAGACGAAGAGGCAAAAGGCATACTCCAGCTCTCTCTTAAGAACGTTTCCTGACTTCCGAAGAGAGAGAAACACCCCTAAGAGAGATGAGGTACAGACATCTCTGCTCTGACAGCCTCCCGGAGTCCCAGCAAACCCAGCAAAGGGTACCACGCAGCTAATTTCTCCAGCTACTGCTCATCCCAGCGGCGTCGGCAGGACAAGGCGCAGCATGCTCGCTAGGTGGGGTTTCCCCTCATCCCCAGCCCCGGGATCATAACTCCTGCACTCTATCTGAGACCCCGGTACCTGCAGCAAGAAAGAGAACAGAGTCCTGGGGACAGGTACCACGCAGAGGGCTTGAAAAGGGGCTGGGTCCTGAAGACCTTGGGTATTAGCAAAGACTTCTGATGCAGCAGTTCCAGTTCCCACCATCCTCTGCGGGCTCAGCGTTGGCCCTGGCAACACCCCCACTCTGACGTGGCCTCCGCGCTGGGGCTCCTGAGAATTCGGATTTTTATTTCCACTGTTGGGATGCTGGACGGTATGGAGAATCCGCCTCAGGTAGAACGTGATTTTTGTCCTTAATGATAGCTGGACCCGGGGCTCTAACTGCTTAATGAATGTTTAGGTGGTTCTCTGTACGTCGTTAGTTCTTCTGCCTCCAGTGATTTAATAGTATTAACTTTTTCTATGTCATGACCGAAATTGTGTGAGATGTGATGAGGTAAACCCTTCCACGCATGACCTCATAGTCCAGTATACACGATAATTCATACTTAAAAGAACATGCAGATTTAGAATGTGGTATGTTTTTCCTTTATGCCTTTTCAAGAGGCCAGATTTTCGGTAAAGATTTTGTGGGAGTTGTGTAGTGAGATAGAAGTTTCAAATGACATCCTCTGACAATAAAACATGTTTAACTTCTCTAAAAACAAAGAGAGAAAGGTTCCTGGAGGCTGCCACATGCCACCTTTCTGCTTATATTCCGTTGACCCGAATTTAGTCACATGACCATATGTATCTGTGATGGAAATCTATTGACCATTTACCAAGCTAAAAATTCTATTCTGATGGTAGAAGAAAGACATCCAACCGTCTCTGCCACAGATGTATGTCACAAGGAAGTGATCATGGTAGTGGAAATTAGGAGAGGTCTCTTGGAAAATGTGGCACCTGAGGTGTCTTAGATGAGTTGGAGTTGGCCGTTCACAGAGGATAGGGAGGGACAGTCTAGACAGAGGAAACTGTGAGCAGAGCACAAGGTTGAAATACAGCAGCATGCCTATGTGTGCACACGCAGGTGTGTGCATTTGTATATACACCCGCATTGGTGGGGGGCACTGTCAAGAGCTGATGCTGGAAAGATGGGCAAGTCTTAAGTCATGTGCCTTATGCACTTCAAAGAGCAATTTTGGCTTCATCTCCAAGTATAGTGAATGCGGAGTCTGAACTGCACTGAAATATAGTTTGGTTTCTAAACTGAAACGTTCAGAAAGTCAAATCTGAGAAGATGAGAGGGGAGAAGAAGTGAGAGGAGAGGAAAGGAGGTAGCTTCTCGGGTTCCTGGGCTGGGCGTCTGGTGGGTGCAGGAGGACCAGGCTGGTGTGTGGAGGTGGAGGACACGTTCACTTAGTTGCGTTTGGGGAAGTTGACTAGGGGTGGGGAGAGCAATTGGGAGGGAGGAGTGTCTGAGGTAGTGAGGGTATAAGAGCTGGACAGACGGTTAGAGACTGAGTTGGGTGTGCGTCTGTGTGTAGAGGTATGAAACTGTGGGAGTAGGTGGGCCTGAGTGGGTAAGTGTGTGTGAATGTATGTGTGAGGTTTCAGAGGTGGAGCAGTGGTGGATGATGCCCACATCTAGTGTGTGGCCATGAGAGGGAGCGCTCAAGTAGCAAGAGGTGATGGTTGCTGGAATCACTTAGGCAGGCCTGGAGATGTGAGCAGCAATTTGGGGGGAAGGCCTGATTGTCCTTGCAGTCATTGAATCTTCAGAGATAAGGCCAGGTGGAAAAGAGGACAGTGCCTAGAGCATCACACTGTTCTAGGACTAGCTGCTCTATTATTACTGCGACTGTTATCATTATTGGCATCATCGTCATTCAGCTGGGGTTAGGGATGTATATGTGGCATCTGGTGGCTTGGAGAGCTCCTGCTTCATGTGTTTGCTCCTGGATGTTGAAATATGTCACTGGGCATATCAAGGATAGGAGGCAGGCCCTCACCAGGCCATAGTCAAGAACTATGGGTCAAGGTGCCAGCACTTGCAGTCCAGTGGGGTGTGGGTCGCTAGGAAACCAGGCAGGCCTCTGCCTGGCGGAAAGCTCCCTGCATGGAGGGCTGGGCGCTGGGGCCCATTCTCCCAGTACCCCAGGGATAATAAGGACTTCAGAAAGGACAGCCCTGACTCGGAGCTGAAAGAGGCTTTAGTTCCTTGTTTGGCGGCTTAAAAAAGGCAAACAGAAGCTTTTCTCCTTTGGGGATCAATGTGAATCCCAGAAAATCCCATTATTTCCCTTTGAGATCAGTGGCCTGCTCTTGAGGGCTTTCTCTTCCCCAAGGCAACAGCCCTCTCCTAGCTCTGTGTGAGTATCCTGCCCCTGCATGGCCTCAGAATGGGCTGAGGTAAGGGGGGTGGGGTTGGGGAAGGGGGCACAGGTGAGCCCTATCTTACAGCTGTTTCTTCCTGCTGGCTACTTATCCCTTATTCCAATCTTACCCCTCACTACCCCTGGTGGGCAGGGGTAGGGGGCAACAAAGTCACCAGAAAAATGTTTTTTAATGTTCTCTTCTTCTAGGAAGCCATTTTTGACCCCAGAAGATGCCCAAGAGGTCTTGCTTCTCTAGACTGCTGCATCATTTGGGGTCTGCATATCACTTCCCACCAGGATTATAGTGGGTGGGATACATATAATCATGGAAGGACAATCATGATGGTGATGACATTTATTGAGCCTTTACTAAGGTGTCTGACATTGGACTAAGTTCTTTTAATAACTCTGTGAGGAAGGTATTATTATTATTATTATTATTATTATTATTATTATTATTATCATCATCCCCACTTTACAGATGAGGAGACTGAGACATGGTATATTAGAGGCTAAGTGTATTAGTCAACTCAGGCTGCCGTGATAAAATACCATAGACTGGGGGACTTAAACAACAGTTTATTTTCTCACAGTTCTGGAGGCTGGACGTCTGAGATCAGGGTGATGGCATGGTTGGGTTTGGCTGAGGTTTTGTTCCTGGCTTGTAACGGTTGCCTTTTCACTGTGTCATCACTTGGCAGAGTTTGGGGCGGGACGGAGAAGGAGAGAGGGAAAGAGGGAGAACCATAGTCCTCTCTTTCTCTTAAAGGCCAAAATCCTGTTGAATTATGACCTCATTTAACCTTAATTACCTCCTAAAAGCCCTATCTTTAAGTACAGTCACATTGGGGGTTAGTGCTTCAACATATAAACTAGGAGGTGGGGGACGCAGTTCAGTCCGTAGCACCAGCCACTGACCACAGGCATGGGTGGTAAGCGGGAGAGCCCTGCCTGGCTCGGAGGGGAAGTGAGGAATCTACCCTGCACTCTCAAGCTTTCTGCGAAGTTGCCCCTATTGAGCCTTCTGTTCAGATGAAAAACCCATTTAACTTTTCCAGGAAGGAAATCTATGGAGCATGCCTGAGCACTTACCCAAATTGGTCACCAAGAGGCAGCCACACATCCAGTAAATACTAAGGGCTTCCCTTCCAAAGTCTTCACCTGCCCATCCTGGGATCATCCATCTGGCTGTGTGCTGAGTGCTGCACCTGGGACCAGGGCAAGACTCACCCAAGTGGCGACACTCTTTGAGGGCTAGCTTGCTACGTGCAGGTCCTGTACCAAATGCTTTCCAAAGCATATGGCCTCGTCATCTCGGAGCAGGATTAGGTGTCTTGCCTTGTGAGTGTAGAGCTAAGACTGGAACCAGGGGCCTGTCTGACTCCAGGGCATTCACTGTGAACCACCGTGGTTCTGGGCATAGCTCAGTGACATGACCTGTGCAGCCTGGACATTTTTTCCCTGGCTGGCTGCCTCCTCCTTATTGGTGCTCCCAGAAGGGGCAATTTTCCTTGAAGTGACTTCTAAATAGGTGAGATGTTGGTGACAGATCCTTTCCTGTGACTTCTAAATCAGATGAGTGCCAGTGGGGTATATTGTGAAGCCCAGACCTTGTTTCCAGAGCTCCCATTTGGCTCTTACACAGTCACACACAAAGGCACCCAGATACACAGTGGCAAGAGGAGGTCTTTTGGAGATGTGCTCTAATGAATAAAGAAGAAGGATCTTTCATTAGCATAACAAGAGTTTGCCATGAAATAGGTGCTCCAGAGAGCACTTGAAAGCTATTTGTTCTCTCAAGTAGGCTAAAAGTCCCCAGCTCTGCGGGGGCCTCTCCCCTCTCTTGGCCTCAGGCTCATCTGGAAGAGCCTGCTCTAGACAGGGCCATGGAATTTTCAAACCCACCTGCTTTCCCCCCAGTCCTGAGAGCATTTTGCACATCCTAGCAGTGGGCTGTGGTCTGGGACATGTAGACAGAGGGGCCCTCATGGGAGCCTGGGCCCGGCCCAGCTTTTCCTTCCTACAGCAGTTATCACACTGGGCAGCCAGGGTTCCCTTCACTGGGGCAAGGCTGATCGGCTTAAAGGGGCTGTGCCTGCTTGGCCTCTTGGCCTCTCTGTCCTCCCAGGTGGCCTCTGTGCAGACTGATGCCGGATTTGTACTTAGCCTGGGAGAAGGAGTTGAGGCCAAGAGGGGAATGATGACCAAAGATCAAAGGTTAAGAGGGGTTAAGTCTTCACCCCAGAAGGTCAACTACCAGGCCCTGAGAGAAGTATCTCACAGGTGATTTCCTGGAACCTAGAGCACAGGTAGGCCTGCAGGGAATGTTCATTCATTTACTAAGGAAATAGCATCTTCCTGGTGTGGACAGTTCATATGATAGTTTTTTGTTACCAACTATCTGGCTCTGATTTGGGTCGAGTCATTGCCTCGCAGGGCTTCCATTTCCCCGTCTTTCCAATAAGAAACTTGAACTCGATTGATTGACAATCAGTGGCAGATAGTTCATTGTCTTGGTCCATTTGAGTCCTTAAATATATTTGAGGTTCATCTGAGTCCTTCTGCTCTTGGGCAGTGAGAGGAAGTTAGATGGATAAGGTGGATAACAGGGAAGATGGTTGGCCCTGATCAGCATTCCTATGGGGGCAGCGACCTGTTTTTCCCAGGGATCTCAGTGACCCTCAGACAGAAGGGACACACTGAGCACCGTGGATGGCTGTAGGGAGCACCATGAAGGCTGTACCTTTGATGAGCATCATGAAAACAAGATGTGGTAGAGAAGAAATGGAGAGGAGACAAATTACTCAGGTTGCCCTACTTCCTCTGGGGCTATTTCCATTCATAGGCATGTTCAAATCTCTTCTCCAGGGTGCTTGACTTAAGGCCACAGGCTTTTCTAGGACCGCCCTTTCCCAACTTAGTGGATCAGAGAGAGGCAGCTAGCCTGATGAAAGGACACCAGATGTGGACACAGGAATGCTCAGGGACTCAGAGCTTGAGATTTTAAACAAAAGCTCCCATAACTATAAGATGGTTCTCCCCTGGAATGTCAAGCCATTTCATAAAGTGATTTGGGGTTGGGCAGAGAAGAGGGAAACAGAGACCCCAGCATCCTCCTGGCCTTGTGAGGAGGAGTATAGAAAGAGCAGCTTACTCTGCCTTCTTCCAGAGGATGGGGCCCGAGGCTTCCCAGATCCTGGGGGCTGGGACAGGAGGCTGGGAAGGGCTTGGTTCCCCTGGCCTTGAGCCCTGCGCATGATGCTCTACAAAAGTCAGGAGACTGTACTCCCACCCCCTTATTATATTCTTCTATGAGAAAGACAGGAGGAGGTGAGGAAAGCCTGTGTCTCCAAGAGATGTGAAAATAGAAGGATTTTAAAGGGAGGAGGAGATGTTGCTCTGATGGCCTGGTTCCTGGCTGTATTCCTGCAGGACACGGAGAGTCCTAGGACTCAGCAAGGTCCAGCACGCGAACCAGAGAAAGTGGATCCAATGGCTGAATTGAGCAGCCTCCCTGATAGAGGCTTTTGAGACAGAGTGGGTAGGGGTGGGCGCCATGCTGTTCCCTCTCCCAGTGGGGCTCATCAGCCCCTTCTCCAGCAGTGATGGATGTGGCAATCAGGAACAGATGGCAGTTCCCAGAGAGGCAAAGGGGAAGAGAAGAGAAACTTCTGCCTCATTGAAGGGAGGGGGTCAGGCTGGGAGCAAAGCTCACCAAGAGAGATACTTGTCTCCCTGTCATTTTTATCATGAGCAGCCTTGCCCTAGTGATCCCCAGAACAACCTGTAGCCCCAGTAAAACTGGCCCTGCCAGGACAGAGAGGACAAATGGTTGGACGCAAGGGCTTGGAGGTGGCAGAGCTGTCTCACTGGGTGACCTCACACAATGACCAGACTGTGAAATGAAGCTAATGCCACTGTCTATTCCTAGGTACCTCCAGGGACATCCCATGGGCCTCACCCATGCCAGGGCTGGGCCTTTCTTGTCTACTTCTCCCCGTTCACTTCTTTCATAGCATTTCAGATATCTATTACTATTATTATGGTGATACTGAAGCCAAGAAAGGGGAGGAGATTTTCTCACTGCTATCCTTGACCATGGGAATATCTGAGGGCTCTAGGTCCTAAGTTAGGAGCTCTAAGAAAGTGAATCAGGTTGACTGATGTGGGGGTTGGGGGATGGGGGAGTGGGGTACTCTTTCTGCCTTGGATTTGAGGACATAGCAAGGGGATTGGCTGACACTTGGTTTAGGTGATGCTGGGCACTGGGGTGGTCTGGGACCTATAGGCGAAAAACAAACAAACAAACAAACAAAACTCTAGTTAGCTCTAGTGAGTTACTGAAAGCTATCCCTATAAGGCAACACCAGCCTCCCCCCACCCACCCCCTGCAAGTGCCTAGGGGCCTTCTCCCCACATTTCAGACTGATCTCACAAGGGCCCATCTCTTCCTGCAGCCCTGAACCCTGAGGCCTTTGTAGACTAGTCTCTCCATGCCCCACCCCCCAACCTCATCCTCTCCAAGGACAGAAACCCAGAAATGGGTGGAAGGAACAACCACCAGCCAGAGAGCACAGGCCCATCCCTGCCTGGCATTTGACAGGCTGAGTAACCAGACAAGTCCTTGCCCTGCTTCCTGTCTCAAGGTTTCCAGCTACACTTAAGGGGGACCTGTCAGTCGGCTTGAGAGGATGATAATGGCGGTGAGGTGAGGTGCAAGGCAGGGCCAGGGACCCCAGTGGACTGTCATAGAATAATCAGGGACCTATCAGCCTTGGACTCCATGCCCCAGGCTCTGGGAGGTGGAGTTTACAAGGAAACATTTACGCCTTTAAAAAGTCTTCCTGAGTCCCGCCGACATCATATCGAGGATATAAAAATGCCTCCAGATCCTATATTAAATTTAATTTTTATAAGGTTACATGAGTTGATTTATACTTGGCTAATTAACAATGTTATCAATCGCAGACATTTAATTAAATGTTTATTAATATCAATTTTGCTGGGGTTTTGTTTTTCAGAGCTAGTACTTTTTTTTCCGAGTCTCAAACCTTTCTTTGGGGCTGTGAAAAAGCCCGGGGCTTTGTGCTTCTGTTTTGTGGGGTTGTGGCTGCGGGTCGGGGTGGGGGTTGGGGATGGGGAGACAGCCTGTCCCCCTCTGCTAGCCTCCTCTGGCCCTTCGGGAGGCGCCAGATTGTGTGGGCGGTGTCGCCTGGGGATGGTGGGATGTGGCTCCCACCCGGTCGAGGGCAGGAGCGCCTTCCTGGCTCACCAGGGAAGCTCGGCCCGAGCGGTCCCCTCCCTTTCCAAGTCCCAGGAGAAGGCTGCAGAGAGCTCTCCAATTGGAGAGCCTTTCATCTCTTTGTTTTTACAGTGATTAACCCGTCGCAGCGCGCTCCCAGCGCGGCTCCCGGCAGCGCCGGCGAAGGGGAGAGGAGGGCAGGGCCGGGAAGGGAGGGAGGGGCTCCAGGCTTTGTCGCTTTCAGGGAACTCTGCTGCCATAGCAATGGGGCTTTCTAAGCCTGACTTTGATTCGATTCCATTAAGGAGCCTGTCTGCTCAGTCTCGCGAGTGGAGAGGGCGTTACGGCTTCCCCAGTCTTGCCCTACGCCCCTCGCCCTTGGGGAGGAAAGGGTGCAGCGTTGCTGGATCGCCGGACCTGTGCGGCCTGGGGGTGGGGAGCAGTGTTGGGGAGCCAAGGACAAGCTTTCAAGTACACACAACCCCTCCCCGGGTCGCCGAAGGTGGGAGACTAGCCTCCTGCTCCTGCGCCCCTGGGAGCCCCTTCCTCTCCAGGGGCGCCGGAGGGAGGCGAGCGGTCCAGCCCTTGTCCGGCCGGAGGGAGGCCGGGGCACCTGCCGATCGCTCCACCTCTGCATGCATTTCACACTTTCTATCCTGTTAGGCGTCCGTACTCCTATGCCGATGCGGACTTTTTCCCCTCTGGTTTTTATGTCATGTGGATTTAATCGAGTTAGACGATTTTCTGCTTAAAATTGTATTGTTAACAGCAATTGTTTAAAAGGGGGCCGAGAGCGAAGGCGCCCAATCTTTGAACCCGGCGGGTTTGCATGCCTCCGCTCAGCGCACGAAATGGGCTAGCGCGGAGCGGAGCGGGGAGGATGGGGTGGGGGGGAGGGCAACACAAAACAATCCTCAAGCTTTCTGGCTACCGAGCCTTCGGGGCCGTTTCCCCAAGCGCAAACAGATGCAAATGTCTCTGCAAACATTGCACAAAGCTATTCAGAGAGGCGGCCTCTCCAAGCCTCAATAGTTCTTTAAACCCAGTCCAATTACCCCCAGGTAGAGGTAAAGGGTCTGCACACATTTTTTCACTTTGGCTGAGGGTGGGGACGCGGGGGGGGAGAGGGCCTTTGGGAGCGGGGACCGAGGGCTGCTCTGGTTCAGCGGTTTGTGCCATCGACCCCAGCTGCCGATGGAAGACAGGCTGGAGGGTGCAGTGGCTCTGGGGACTACGCGCCTCGGGCCTGGCGGAGACGGCGGTGCCGCCGAAGCTAGTGTCGCGGGAATGCGCGCCCCGAGAGGCCGCCGGTCCTTTCAGGCCCACAAAGGCCGCGCTAAATCGCGGCGCGCACAATAGCATGAAAGGGTGCGCTCGGGCCGTTCGGGAACAAAGTGGGATCACACTGCTTCGAGGGGACTAATAAGCTCTTAACTAGTACGAACGACTGCGTCGCCGCGCCCTTTGTGCGCTCGGCACCGCAGTGAGAGCAGGCATGCACCCTGCCAGCCCCTGGGGGCACGGCGACTGTCATTCAGCGCCCCTCGGAGATCCAAGGGCAGCCGCTGCGCGTAGGGCCAGGCATTTCCTTCTAATCTCACCAGCAGAGGCGCCCGGGGCCTGCGGTGCAGTAGCTCTCCCGAACTCCCATGTCCTGCGCGCCCACGTGGGTTTCATGACCCTAGAGGCTCCGGCACTTCCTGACCGTTCAGAAGACCATGCCCAGACCTCGAGATCCCAGGCAGGTGGAGGAAGGAACGCCAATAAAATACGCCCGCCTAGGTGTGGACTCAGCCGCTGGCCCCCAGCAAGTGGCTAAGTGGCCACCGCCTTCAGTCCAGAACTGGCCTTTCTCTCCTGTGCACCCCAAGTGAAATGTGCTCGGGTGGGCTGCGCAGCTGAGCCAGAGCAGGCAAACCTGTGAGCCAGGAATGGCTTTTTCCTCCTTCACCCTCTTCCTCGACTGTGTGAACTACTATTACATCACCCAGGCCAGCTGGGGGGTGGGGGATGGGCTTGTCTCACTCTCACCTAGCTTCTGGCCTGGTAGTCTCAGGGACAGATATCAAACTATACATTAGATATAGCTCCAGAGGTCCATCAACCTTTCATACATCAGTGAATGTTAGTTTAATCCAACTGCCGAGGGTGGGAAAGAAATCGTCTCATGGAAGGACAAAGAACCATTTGGGCTTGGGGGACAGGGAAGCCAGGTGTATAGTCTGCAATTGTCTGTGATCCTGCTGAGTCCCTAACTTTGCGAGGGCGGGAGCCATATTTCACTCCTCACAGGATGTGGCTTTTGAGTGATGTTCTCGCCACTGTCTGTGGAACATCTGAATGATTTGTGTGGGTCCTCTGAGCAGGCAGTCTCCCAAGCATCCAGGGGTGAGAGACTTTGGAGCCTTTGGAGCCAGGGAAGGAGAAATCTTTCCTTAATGGCGACATCCTTCCCCAGCCCCCGGGAGACCCTTTCACTTGGTGTCACTTTCACTTGTCATTTGCCGGCTCCATATGTGATCCAACCACTCCTCTCCTAAAGCTGGAGTTTCCTGTGTGGCCACAGCACTTTTCCCCACCTCAAATGCCTTGGGCCACCTTTAATGCCCCAAAAGAGTGGCTGCAGGGACTGTTTACCCCATCATAGGCCGGCTAATGTTGGCCACCATTATTACTTGGTGCTACCTCCTTTAATGTCAATGGTACCAACCCATCTTACAGATGAGAACATCTAGGCTGAGTTGCTGTCACTTGTCAAACAGTGGCAGAGCCAGGATTTGAACCTTGGCACTTGGTTCCAAAGCCCAGGCTCTGTTTTGAGTTTGTTACAAATGGGATTTCTTCTCTAACTCCATTAAGGGAGCTGGAGACCATTTCTCCAGGCAGGGGGCTAAGCAGCCTGCCTCCCAAGAGGCGAGTTCCAGTCGCCTTGGGCAGGTGCAGGGCCAGGCAGGCGTGTGGGGCGGGAAGGGGGCGTTATCTCCTGACCGACTGCAGCCCGCACATCTGTTTATCTCTGAAGCCGCGCTGGATTGAATTTCTCGATGTTTATCTCCCTCAGAAGAGCAGTGTGCTGGGGCCACAGAGAGCGCAGCTGCGGACCTGGCCGTGATTGACAGGTCGGGAGCTGGGCCTCCAGTCCCTGTTCCGTCTAGGTGGGGTCACTCTGCTGCCCACCGCCCACCTGGATCAGAGAGAGCTGCAGGTGAGTGTACTGGTGGCCAGCTGCCTCCAGGGTTTTTGGTCCACCAGTGCACAGACCAGACCTCCCCCTCATTAAGGACTACTTAGGCCAGAGAGGCAACAGTGTTGGTTTAGTGACACAGACCAGAGCAGGGGATGGAAAGAGGGAGGCGGTGGGCAGTGGAAAGATGGATGAAAGCCTAATGAGTCCATTTCCTAACCTGTCATGGAGGCAGCCTCGGGGAACCCAGGGAAGGCCCTTGGAGTGCCCTCTGCTGCCAAGAATGCCTAGGGCTAAGAGCACTGCTCCTTTTGTGGAGAGAGGACTGTGAGGCCACAAGTACTTAAAGTGGGGCCACTTAAGGAAGCTGCAAAGGTCAGGGGGAACTAAAATCTGAACGTTTATCTACCTTCCCTGGCTATACCCCCTGACCAAACCAGGTCACCTCCTCATATTCCTTTCTGTCACTGTAGTTTATACTTATATATACACTCAAGGTGTGGTTGTATGATTGACAGGTTGGGAGCTGGGCCTTTTGCCCCTGGGATCCGAGTGCGCTTCTACAGGTGAGCATGCAGGCGGCTTTGGGTTCTTTGCTTTGCCAGCACACAGACCAGGCCTCCCCCTCATTAAGGATTTGCTTCCTTAGGCCCAGACAGGCATAAGGGGGTGAGGGAGTTCAATGCTGAGACGCTTAAACTGTGAGCAGCACGGAGTAGGTCAGGAAACTTGTTGTTGGGCAGGACTATCAGCCTTTGAGGAGGCTGGCTGAACTAAGGTGCTGGGCATTGTTTAAAAGGCACTTAGGATGATGAGAGAAGACATTTGGATTTTGACCTTTTTCATGTCAGGAACTCACTGGGTGCCTGTGTAGCCTGGTTTATTATGTATCAGCATATGTCAGCGACTTCAATTCCCCTGGTCAAGTGGCTGCCTAATAGATGTGATTTGTCCCTCTAAAACCTTCATCCCAATTCCTTCACTTCACCTACCACTGAAATCCCAATTTCCACTTTGCAGACCCCTTTGGAGGGGGATTACTAGGTGTCTTCTGTGCTCCTGATGTTGGGCCAGATTAGCACATCTGTCACAGCTAATACCCATCCCTTGTAGCAGTCGTCTGGGGTCTTGAGTGACAGGAGATGGAACACTTAGGAATAGTCTGGATAGTGCACGATCTACCTATGTATGTCATATGCTAAGGACTCCGTGTCTACAGAGAGAGCAGTGCATAAACTGGTCTTATGCATTTATTGGCCTGGCTGTGTGGATGGCCCTGTATCTTCAGTGAGGAGCTACAGGCCACCTGGATTATTCGTTTCACTCAGCCTATACTGAGCTTGCTAGTGGCAATAAGCCCAAAGTAAACTTAAATATTGTTTTGATGGGCAAGTGGATACTAGGTGACTGACTCCACATGGGACAAATGTCCACCTCCCCTGCCTGAATGGGCACTAACTTTCTGGGATGAGGAGCCAATGCATTGTTCCAGAGTGCCAAGAAGTAGAGATAGGACTGTTGTGAGCAGCCTCCAGTGTCTTCCAACCACTGCATTAGAATGACTGTCTAATGGCAGATAGGGTGGGAGTGGTCCACAGATGCTACTGTGTTGGTTTCTTCATATTTTAGGCTGTCCTACAAAAGCAGAGTGTGGCTCTTTTGCACCTTTATCAAATCAGAAACCACAGCCTCTGTGGAGGGCCACCAGAAACAGAAAACCAGTTCATACAGCGAGAGACAAGATCGCCCAAGATGCAGAGTGTCTTTCTGAGTATTTACCTCTCTTTCCATAATCCCGAGACTCAGACCTGGTTCTCCATAGACAGCAGCTCTTCTGGGAGATCTGAGGGTCAGAGAGGCCTTACCTGCACCCTGTTTCTTGCCAGTGAGTCAGGGTCAGGTTATTATAAAACAAAGCCTGTTTCGAGACATGACAAGTTTTGGCTGATTCAAGCTGCAAGATATGGATTCTGTTTCCCTTTTGTGAGTTAGAATGGCTCCTGCTACCGGTCGCCATTAAAGTTGACATCTACCAAGACAGAGGCCAGGACAGGCACAGAGAGGGCCTCATCACCCCAATTACCTTGGACAGGTGGAACTTAATCCATTATTTCTGAAACAAATCTTTACATCCCTGAAGAGACCCTAATGGCCTCTTACCATGAAGGGGCTTAAAAGGTTTTCCCTCTAAGAACCAGGTCATGAAAGTCTTGAGGTGAAAGTCAGGAATGGGAAGAATGTAACCACCCAGAATTGCTGGCCAGCAGCCAGGAGAGGGCCCTGGAGCCTTGTTTGGGAAACAGACTCCATGGGTGGCTTAATTGAAGAGAGAAGAGCAGCTGTGTGGCTGGAAAAAGGGGATTGAGAAGGACTGAGGAGAAGGCACAGAGCCTCTCTGCCCTCTGGAGCCTTGGGAACATTTGCTTTTAGAGAAAGATGCATGAAAATTGTCCTGGGCACAATTCCCAGCCCTATATGAGAGCTGAAGGCAGGGCTTATGACGCCATGTGCAAAAGCTTCCCTGGGGGTGTCCTGGAGAATTCAGGCGGAGGCTCCCTTCCTTTGGTTGTTGGTTCAGCTCTCTCCATGCCACTGGGTCACCTCTATCATTTAGGCTGCAGTGTTGGTCTGTCTGCTTTGCTCCCTGTTCTCCTTCCCATTGTAACAGACACCCCCTCCCCACTGCCTCCATCAGACCAAGTCCTTTCAATTGGAACAAGAAGATGAAGGCTGGCCCTCTAAAGAAAAGGGGGCTTCTCTTTCTAAATATTTACCCTGCTGCCCTGATGAGTCATTAAGACTCCCTTTGTGTGTGCCTGCACAAGCCCAAGTCATTCACCCCCAGCCTGCTGTGTTTGACATGGCCAGTGGTTCGGGCTTCCCCAGCCCTCGATGAGGCAGGGCCGGAACAGCCCTTCTGTTTCGCACAGAGACCCAGGAGGTCTGCTTCAGACCTGAGGATGGAGGCCTGGGGAAGCAGCGGCCACTTTCCTCTGCTGGCCTGAGATGCCAGGGAGTTCTCCCTGTGGAGGGCTGAGCAGGCAACTGGCCAGGAGAGCTCTAGAGGTGTCCCTAACAGCAGAGGTTTCTTCCCTTCCCTTCCC
>NW_024349802.1:7291271-7386368 GCF_902729225.1 Pteropus medius
GTAATCAGATGGAGGAAGAGCCCCCTCCGCAGAGTTTTACTGATATCATGTCCTAGACTGGTTGTAGCTTTTTGTATCTGTAGCTTTTTGTATTTGGGGGGAAAACTGTGTGCAAATCAGATTGTTATACATTGGAACCTTGGAATTGTCTTAGATTCCCAGAAACTGGGTAAAGGCGTATGAGTCTTTATCTGAGTGGCCTTTGGGAGGTGATTAGGTCATGAGGGTGGAGCCTAATGAATGGGATTAGTGCCCTTATAAAAGACACCCAGAGAGCTCCCTCAACTCTTCCGCCACGATGAGGACACAGTAAGACGTCTACAACCCCGGAAGAGGGTGCTCATCAGAATCTGACCATGCTGGCACCTTGACCTTGGACTTCTGGCTTCAGAGCTGTGGGAAATATCTGTTGTTAATAAGCTATGCAGTCTGTGGTTGTTGGAAGAGGTCATGGAGAGGATGTGAGCTGGACCCAGGCAATCAAAGGCTTTGTACCCTCCTCCCCTGTCCTTGGCATGTGCATTCTATTCACTATTTCTGTACTAGGAGCTACTTCAAGGACACAGCCTTGAGAGAGTAATATATTTTTGAGACTATCTGTATACGTGAATGAACCCTGTGAAGGTGTCTCTATAAACCTAGACCCTCCCGGTCTCATCAGGAAGGAGCTTAAGGTCCCTTCCCTGTGATCTGTCCCAGTCACTGCCAGTAGAGGAGACCTCGGGGACCATGCTGCTATATGATAATAGAAAACCCGGGAGGGGGTTTAGTCTGCTGCCCTCTTTACTTTGTACCTGCTTTCTTCTGCTGGAAAGGCAGGAGCTCATTTCAGAAGAGCTCCCCTACTCCTCTTTCCCCTTTTCTCCCACTGGAAATGAAATGAAAGCCTTTACAATGACATTCCATGTGCTCCCTGCACCTACTGTATGCCTAGCTCTGTGTACAGTTGAAATAAAGACAGTGGTTGCTCTGGGTACCATAGCCTGTCCACCTGTGTTTGCTTCCTCAACAACCTGTAGTACAGGGTCCGCCCTTTTAGCAGGGCTGTAAGTAGATGATGCCAGTGGACAGATTCAAGTACTGTTTTAAAAGTCTGTCTTCAGAATCTTTATTTGTGTGCATATGCACGCACACACACATGTATGTGCTCACATGTGCATGCTCCCTCTCCACAGAGCTGTCTTCCAGGTTGGGATATGTCAGATCAGTCTCCATCCCAATCCCTCTTCACCCTGGGTTCATAGCCATGGAAGCGAAAGATGAGCCGTGTGCTTTTTCTTTTGAGCCCAATGACTTGGATCTCAGTTAGAGGGAGGCACATCTGTCACGCCCAGCCCTCTCCCTTTGAGGGTGGTAGAGAACTCTCCAACCGACTGTGCAGGGCAGGGATCCCTGTGGCCTCCTGCTCCCTGACCCCCACCCCTGCATGGCCCCTTGCCTGGTGCTGGCCTCTCACACTAGGCACCCTCATCTCCCACCCTGTGTGTGAGGCGGTGGGGGAGGAGAAGGGTTAGGTTTTTGTGGTGGAGAAATCTGGCAGCCCAGAATTTATTCCTGAATCAACCATCTGCTGAGTACATTTTCCGGGATTATGATACATTTGGTGGGGGGAGGGGGAGCGGGGGGAGGACAGAGGAGGTGGGAGGTGAAAAATGGTGATTCCTTCTTGACTTCTTTCCTGCTGTTCTTGTAGCTCTTCAGAAAGGGGATCGGCACAATAAGGCTTGGTGTCAGACTCACTGTCAGGTCTGGCTCTGCCACTTTCTAGACCCATGCCTTTAGTCTGTTTCCATATGTAAAGTGTTCACCTGAAGACTCAATGCAATGAGCTATTGTATGCAAGAAGTTTTATAAACCACAGAGTGATGTGAACCTAACATTTGTCCATGATGATGAAGTGAGGACCTGCAGAGCCAGCATTAGTCAAGGGCCAGGCATCCTGCTGCTTTGGGACTTTGGTCCAAAGTGTTGCCACAGCTTTTCTTCCCAAGCATTATGGTCGGGGAGTTTGGATGCGGCTTTGGAAGCTGACCCTTGGTTATCAATTCATCAAAACCCACTGATTGCTTAGAGGGGTATGGAAGGGGAGGAATGAAGCCAGCAAAATTCCTGCTCCCAGGCAAAAATCCCCCAAGTACTCCTTGGGCTGGGGCTTCTAGGGAAGGGCCTTTTTTCCTCAGGGCGGGGGGGGGCATGGCTTCAAGCTGGAAGTACATGGTTGAATCAGATGACTCAGGCTTCTCTTTCCCACCCTTTGTAAATACTTCAGATCCTGGAAGAAAAGAGATTCCCCCAGGCAGGGTGAACAACTGTCCTGGCTTGCCCAGGACTGAGGGGTTCCCAGGATCTGGGACTTTTAGTGCTAACATGGGGACAGTCTCAGGCAAACCAGAATAAATGTGTTCTCAGAGTTTATTCCTCTTGAATTGATTGCTCAGCTGGTCCCTTCATTATTACGGGAAGCTTGATTCCAAGTTAGTTTTCTGTATTTTCAACGTTGTGTTTGGTGTAACCCGGTGAAGGAATGGGGTGGTGGATGAATTACACTCTTCAATTAATTTAACAGGCTCTATGTAGGCTGCAGTGAGATGTACTGGAAGATAAAAGGCCCTTACATGCATAATTTATGTGAAAATGGTGAGATCAAATGACATTTTTCAGCTCTGTCTGAAGAGAAATCTAGAATAGGGGATAAAGCAGGTAAATGTTTTTGCCTAGAGTTATAACTGGTCACATCTGGTATTTGGAGATTAACGAGCTTGGGGTAAGCTAAGGTAACCTGGGATGCTGTGGTGGAAAAGACAGGGTTTTGCAAACTGACACTCTTTTGAGTCCTTGCTCTGCCACTTATTCACTGTGTTATCTCAGGTAAGCATTTTACTGCTCTCAGCCTCCGTTTTCTTGTCTGCAAAATGGATAACTTATTTACCACAGGGTCACTTTGAGGATCAAATGTGACATCATCTCTCTAGTGCTTAGCACATGATCCCTGGCACATAGTAGGGACTTGATACCCATGAAATTCCTCAAATCTCTCAGGAACCTTAAATAGGCTTAGGAACTTCTGTTTTGTGTATGCATGTTTTTATAACCTTTTTTTCTGAGCACGTTCTGTAATATTTGCTTCATGCAATAGAAGATATATAAGGTATATGTAGGTTATTACACAAAATTTAAAAATGAGCACCCTGAAACATACCAACTTAAGATCTAGAGCATCAGTGTTAGGCTTCCTTAGGCTGTTGTAACAAATTGCCACAAACTGGGTGGCTTAAAACAACAGAAATTTATTCTCTCGCAGTTGTGGAGGCTAGAAGTCCAAAATTAAAGTGTCGGCAGGGCTGCACTCCCACTGAAGGCTCTAGGGGGAAGTTCTTCCTTGCTTCTCCCAGATTCTGGTGGTTCCTAGTGTTCCCTGGCTTAGGGGGACGTAACTCCAGTCTTTGCTTCCGTCTCACATGGTCATCTTCCCTGTGTCTCCACCTTAAATCTCTCACTGCTTTCTCTTATAAGGACACTAGTCATTGGATTCAGGGCCCACTCTAAATCCAGGGTGATCTCAGCCCAAGATCTTTAATTACATCTGTGAAGACCCTATTTCCAAAGAAGATCATATTCACAGGTATTAAGGGTTAGGACTTGGACATATTTTTTTTGATGAGGGGAGATGATACCATTCAACCCACTACAATCACCATCACTAGTGCGACTACCTATGTGTCCCACTTACATCTTATACCTTATATCTTATACCGTCTGTTTTACCCCTGGCCACCATCCGAAAGTTAGCAGTTATCACCCTCTTGTCTTGGCTTTATAAAAAGAGTATTACATAGTTTGCATAGTCCTTGTGACCTGCTTTTTTCATTTAATATTATATTTCTAAGATCCACTCACATATGTAGTTGTATTCACTCGCGCTTAATACTGTACTGTGTGCTGGTACCCCAGTGTATTTCTCCATTCTCTAGAAAATGAGTATTTGAGTTGTTTCCATTTGGAAGCTATTGTAAACACTGCTTCTTTTACCTATCTCTTGGTGTTCAGGTTCAAAAGTTACTCTAGGATGTATGACTAGGAGTTGAATTGCTGGACCCATGGTAAGAAGTGAATAGCATTTTATAAGACAATGTCAATTTTTTTTTTCCAAAGTAAATGTACCAGTTTGCATTTCTATAAGCTGAGCACAAAATGTTGTCCATTCTCAAAGTGATTTTTTTTTTTTAGTCCAAGAAATGTGAAAAAATCTCAGGATTTGCCTTTTCTATGGTGGTAAGTATTTTATGAAAAGATCTCATCTTGCCCCATGATTTTCCTCTATAGCAGGTTATTTCTGGTGAGTCTCTTCCCTCAGAGAGAAAGCGCTAGACCCTGCAGTCTCACCTGCTGCTGGCTGTATGGACTCTGCCTGCTCTAACAAATCCATCTTAATGGGTCATTAGAGGTGCCTAGAAACTGTAATTATGGTATAGCGTTTCATGGGCTTAACAATTGAAGGCCGTGTTTTCTAGACGCCCAAATCAAGTCTATCATGTGGAATGATGCATCTCAGAAAGTTTGCATTTGATATTCTAGATAATGAGCAAGAAAAGATGCTTACCTTTTAGCTCAGGGGACCATCTACTCTGAAGTGAGCGATGTAGACATCACCAATAATTGGTTGAAATAATATATATTAAAATTGGAGGACATGCTGATCCACAAGAGCCAAAGTATGATGGTGTGTTCTAGGGACCTTTTTCTGCAGAGCAAGCATCATTTGTGCCAGAATAGAGCACAGAATACTCACTAGAGTTGACAAAATATGAATACAGCAAAGGATCTTAATAAATCTCCTGACCAATGGGGAGACTAGGGCCCAAGTTAGAGATATGACCAGTTTCTGCTTTCAATGTAGGCCCTTAGGGATAACTGCATCTTTTTCTGAAAGCCTAGCTAATTGCCTTAGGTTGCTTTCCGTGAAAGCAGAATCTGAATCGCAGACTCTTGAGTAAGTGGTTCATGGAATGAGTGCTCTCAGGTAAAACCTGTACAGGGGTGAGGGAGAAAAGACAAGGCAGGGGAAGAAGTTAGGCAAAGATGTGGGTTCAGCCGAAATCCAGCCTGAGCCCGATCCCACAGGAAGCTCTGGAGTGTGAATAGTACCTCAAGATTGTCCCACCTGTACCTTCATTGATTGATCATTGGCTGCAGGCTGCCTAAAGGGAGGGTACAGCCACCTAGGCTGTCTTTTGCTCCCAATAGCTGAGGGCAATTCTCTGAAGGAGGCCCCAGTGAACTGTTGACAGCCGACACTCATAGCAGTTGATGAAATTATTAATTGGGTTGGAGAATGAATGATGTGTGGTCAGAGAATGGAGATTTGTTTTGTGCAAATTGAACTAGTCTCCATCTAACTTCAACTCATGCCCATGTGAGCTGATGTCAGGGTAGGGATCTCAGGCTCTTACTCTTCCCCATTGAAAATGAGCATGAGATCTTTTTAAGGGAAGGATGTCCTATGCCACAAGAGGCCTATGTCAAAGTAACTCATAGACCTAAATGTGAAAGCTAAAATTCTAACAATTCTAGAAGGAACCTGGGAGAAAACTTTTGCAGTCTTGGAGTAGGCAAATATATCCTAGATAGGACACAAAAGGAATAAATGATAAAACAACAAAAAAAGATAAATTGGACTTCATAAAAATTAAAAACTACTCTTCAAAAGACGCTGCTAAGAAAATGAAAAGGCAAGCCACAGAATGGAAGAAAATTGTTGGAATGTGTATATCTGACAAAGGAGCTGCATCTAGAGAACATTTATAAAGAACATTTATAACTCGACAACCCAATTGAAAAATGAGCAAAGGAGAAAAACAAGTAGAAGTAATCAACTCATTTGAATTTTTAAAATGTAGCATGGATTTTATCTTAAAAATATCTTTCACTACTATTTCACTATTCTCTTTTAATGCCTTCCTCATAGTGGCGTTTGGGGATGATTAATAGTCATATATGATATATTAATTTGACTATACATTTCATATATGTTTGTAATAAAAATAACAGTATAAAATGGGCAAAGGACTTGGAACATGCACTTTACAAAAGAAGATACATGGAAAGCCAATAAGAACATGAAAAGATGCTCAACATCATTAGTCATCAGAGAAATACAAAGTAAAACCATAATATGTCACTACATGTCCATTAGAGTGGCTGGTCTTAAAAAGAATAAGAATATCAAGTCTGGCAAGTATTTGGAGCAATTGTAACTGTCATACACTGCAGGCAGGAATGGAAAATGGTACAACCACTTTGGAAAAGTTTGGCAGTTTCTTACAAAGTTAAGTATACTCGTCTTCTATGACTCAGAAACTCTACTCTTAGATATTTTCCCAAGACAAATGAAGATATATGTCCACTCAAAGACTCGTGCATGAATGTTCGTAGCAGCCTTCCTTATTCATTGTAGGCCAAAACCAGAAACAACCCAAATGTCCATTGACAAGTGAATGTCTAAACAAATCTGTGGTACTCACATACAATGGAATACCATTTAACAAATAAAAGAGTCTGAATCACTGATATACATAACGACGTGACTGAATCTTAAAAACATTATCCTGAGCAGAAGAAACACAAAAGAGCGCATATTCTATGATACCGTTTACACGGAATTCTAGAACCAGTAGAACTAATCTAAAGTGGTAGAAAGCAAATCTGTGTTTGTCTGGGACCAGAGAAGAAAGAATTGAATGGAAGAAGTTAGGAGGAAATTTTATAGAGCGATAGAAAAGCTCTATATTTTCATGGAGATAGTGGTCAAACAAGTATATTCATTTGTCAATACTCGACAAATTGTACATTTTATTGCCCATAAGTTATACCTTAATAAAGTTATTTTGATGAAAAAAGACATATGATTACTTTTGGGTGATGGAATTAAAGATAATTTTTATTTTATTCTTTATTCTTCTCTGGGTATCTAAATGATCTACATTGTCAGTGTAAAAACGTTCTCTCCGTCTTTGAAACTTCAGCTCAGATTCTCTCCCCATTGAAAGCCTTACTAGATGCCTCAGTTGGAATTAATTGTCCCCTCTTCTAGATCCCTATTGTCTTGTTGATGCCACTGCTAAGCCATTTCAGTTGACCTTAGGCCGGTGCTACTCGTGTAGTTGGTTCCTCGTCCTATGAGCACCCAGTGGTCGGAGGGTTGTGCTGGTGCGGAACCCTACATATTGTGGGCAACTGTTCAGTGTTTGCCGCATTGAATTGGGATTTGTCAGACAGGGGCAGGGGTCTTACATAGTTCAAGGGCTGTTGCAGTCTGTACATGTATCCACAGTGAAGTGGGAAAAAGTGAAGCGGAACCTAGACAAGTCGAGAGCTTGGCTTCAAGTCCATGCTCTGCCAAATACTAGTCAGGTCATCTCCTTGGGCAAACGCCTTGAAATCGCTGAGCCTCTGTGTCCTTTCTGCAAAGTTGGGGTCATAACTCCCTGTTTGTCGTCAGGCTTAAGTAACACAGTGCTTGGCACACAGTGGATGCTAAGTTAGTGCTGGCTGCCACTGTAATTATTATTGTTATAATAAATAGTAATATAAAGTAAGGGGACTGCTCAGCTGAGAAAATACTAAGAAATACACGGGTAAATGGAGCAAAGGTTTTCTTCCTGGTAAAAGACTGTCTTTCCTATTAGCGGGTATTAGCCTTTAAAAGCAAAGTGAAAATTAATTTTCGCATTAATGGTTTTTGAGAAAATCAAAACCATTTCCCACAGAAGCAGACGTCCTGAAAGGAGTTTGGATTTTGCTGGCTCTGCTCTGCATTCAGGTATCAGGTGGCAGCCAGGGCTCAGCCTGGAGGAGGCTGCCTTTCTCTGGAGTGTTTGCTGGAGCCGGGCTGACACAGATCTGATAGAGGTTGTCAGATCTCTGAAGAACAATTGACTTTCTAAGCGGAGCCCCCTCTCTGAACTGCACAGTGCTGCCTTACATTTGTAAATGCCAGCGCGCTGCTAAGCACATCTCGGTGAATAGAAGTGTTTTGATGTTTTGTTTTTGGTCGGAGATTGAAGTCCAGTGTCTTGGGACCCAGTGACTTCGGCTGACCTTCCTGCTACATGGACAGGGCTAAATTTCAACCCCTGGAGGCTTCTGCACACAAAACCTCATGCCTCGCAAGGGCAGGTGCAAGGAAACCCGGCGGAAATCTGAAATCTTCGCTGCTTCAGAGACCAGAGCTCGCTTCTGTCAGAGGAATTAGGTTTCACAAGCCCTTTTTTATGTAGAAAGCGTATCATTAGGGGAATCTGGACAAGGCGACTTATTAAAACTGCTGCCTGTAGCAGAGAGAAAGCCATAAATGCCTAAGGACATTCAAGGGCTAATGGTGTGCATTTTTATTTCCAATAACTCTTGTAGCAGCTTGGCCAGAGTTATGGACTTCTAGATGGAAATAGCTATGTTATTTTAGGTCCTGCTGGTTCCGGAAAACATGTTTTTCTCAAAACTTGTTTTCTAGTTTTGAAATCAAGAAAAGCCTTTCATTTATAATTTTTAACTGAGTAAGCAACTTTATAAAATCTGTAATTTCTCGCTCTTACCACTTCTGAACTACTGTTGATATCTCTCTAACTCCTCCAATCTAGTTTTTACATCATTTTGATAAATGTGTGTTTGTCAAGTTTGCAATCTATTTCCATCTAATATTTTATTCAAGTGTATGTGCTTACATAATCTTATGACCATTCTTAGAAGCTAATATTTTTTCATGATGTATTCTGCTCTGCTGAGTTGTTCTTCTGAGTTTGAGTATTTAGAGGTTTGTTGTTTTAGTTGTTGTTATAAATGGATTATTTGCATCTTTGATCATTGAGTTTTTCTTTTCTTTTAAAAAATATTCCCTTTAACCACATTAGAAAAGGTGGTTCTCAGAGGTGCTCTGATATTTGCAAGGGCCCTTCCCCTCGAATCTTCTAGTCATGCCCCTTACCCTGCCTTTAAAAACTCCAAGCTCCACATGTACCTGCAAGGGCTCCCTTGGCCTACTCCAGTGTCTGGCAGTGCCCCTCACATGTCAGTGGCCTTGTGTCATCTCCAATCAGGGAGACGACTCCTTTTGTTTTTCAAGCAATCTCCAGGAAGAGTTTTTCTGTATGAGCCCAAGTAGGCTGACCTCAGCTGATGTCACAGAGGCTGTACTCTTAAAAAACAAAACAAAACAAAACAAAAAACAACCCACGATATGTTTAAATACTCATTCTCTGGATATTCAGGCTACTTAAGTTTTGTTTTTGTTTTTTGTTTTGTTTCGTTTTCCAGCAAGTGGTCCACCTTTTAACAGGAAACATCCTCAGAGCTTCACAAAGCCGTGATCTGGCTCCTGTCTTTCTGTCATCACCTCCATCACCTTCTTGCTTTCCTGGGCTTCATCCATACTGGCCTCCTTGCTGTCCTTGGGACACACCCTTCTCATTCCCTCTGCTGGTGATGCTTATCCTCCTCATCTGAGCAAGGCTGATTCTCATCACTTAGGTGTCAGCTAAGTGGTCCCCTCTTCCAAGAGGCCTCTTTCTAAAGTGATATCCGCTCACTCTTTATTACATTTTCCTCTTTAAATCTTTGTGGAACTTTCTATCACTGTCTGATATTTTGTGTGTTGACTGTCTCTCCCACCAGCTGACAAACCCATGAGGGCAGGGGTCCTGTCTGTCTCATTCTCCCAAATCCTAGAACAGAGCCAGGCACATAGTAGGCACTCAATATATTTGTTGAATAGCTGAATGGATCCTTTGCTCAATAAAGATTTACAGTCATCCTAGGTAGACACTGTGGCATTCAGAAAATTGGAGCCAGACACGCAATAGTTTTTTGATAAAGGCTGATGTGGCTATCTTGAAGGTCAGTGGTCAGCCAGCCCAGGGAGACAAGACCCACACTCCTGGCTGTTTCCTTATATTATTTCTCTGGCAGCCAAGATTCCATGAGAGACACTGTAAGAATGTTTAAGACACAGTGCCCTGTACACAAGGAGTGCTCATTACATGTATTCATTCATTTGGCCAGCACTTGCATAGTACCATCAAGAACTCTGAGTCTGAGTTCGTATCCTACTTGCAAGCTAACAAGTTAGCCTGGTAGTTTTGTGCATGTAGAAGATATGAAACTCTTGGGTCAGAGGCAAAAGCTAGTTTATTACTCACAACAATAGCAATAACCAGAGTATTAGCATCACTGCGATGGTTCCCCAAGCCCTGATTTTTCTAGGGTGACATGAAGAGGGCCAAATAACACCTCCACACTCATTGAGTTAGAGGAGAGGACCCCTGAGCTTAGGGAACCTGATTCTTTTATACTGGAGAGTCTGCCTTCTTCTCTGGAGGGAGACACAGTGTCTATCTCCTACCGAAACAAAGAGCAGTCAGTGCCTCTGCTCACAAGATTTGTAGAAATGTTTGAGACTCAAGGACAATTGTCTCACGACAAGAAGCCTAGTAAGCTTTTAAATTTGTTGAATGAATGAATGAGCACCACATGTTGCCTGCAGCACTATACAGTCAAATCAGACATGGTTCTTTCATTAGGAGCTTGTGTCTTTATGCTGGGGAAATAAATGGTGGAGCAGTACAGTGGTTAAGAGCTTGTGCTCTGGGCTCAAATGCCTGGATTTAAATCTTGCTCCTATCACTTATTAATTTCGTAGCTCTGGCCTCAGATTCTTCCTCTCTAAAATGGAGAAAATAGGATTATTGTGATTAGATAAGTCAATGCAGTTGTATGGTGCTTGGCTTAGTGCTTAACTCCTGGTAAGTCTCCAAACAAGTATTAGTTACTAGTTTATATGAAATTGCCATTTCTATAGTTTAAATATCAGCAATTTTATATAGTTTAACCTAATTGTATATTTATTATTATTATTTTTCTCGCTTACAAATCATAGTGTATAAATGACTATGCAGTGGAAGTATGCTCTGGGTCAGGTGAGGCAAGGCTGGAGAGTCAGAAAAGCATCTGGGAAAAAGGAATGGGCTTGGGACCAGATGCGGCTCTGAGCCCCACCTTCTCCTCTCAGTAACCCTATGACCTTGGGTGAGCCACTTAACCTCTGAACTCCTTGCCTCATCTGTGCTATAGATACAATAATCCCTTCTACTTCACTGGACATTGTGAGGCTAATATCAGGTGATGGATGTAATTGCTTTATAAGCTGGAAGGCACTGTACTCATTCTCATGCTTAACATGAAGAGTTCTGAAAAGCAGTGAGATTTGAGTATGGGCTTCAACCAGACATAGTTAGGTATAATTTAATATCCCTCCTAAGTCCTCTAATCACAATTTTACATTTGAAGTATAGCATTGGCCCCTAAACTTAAATCGCTGCCTTAGAATCAAGTTACGCTAGTCAGGTTTGTATCTAAGGCCTACAGCCTTCAAGAACTGTAGGGACCATCTGGTGACTAGAGAAAAATCACCTCATTATAAAGGTAATTGGCTTGCAGCTAAATCTGTCAATAGTTAAAATTTATCAGGCTCTTAATGATCGAGGCACAGTTTTGACTCTTTACACAAATTACTTTTCATTGAAACCTCGAAAAATTTTATGATGTAGATACTGCCATTACCTCCCATTTTACAGGTGAGGAGACCGAGACAAAAAGAAGTTAACAATCAGGAATTGGCAGAACTGTACTGGTGAGTTATGTTGTCTGAGCACCCTCAATAATAGTCAGAAGCACCCATTCCCGGCTGACCCAGTAAAAGGGAGGCCCAAGAGCCATTTTTCTGGGGCAGCTGTCATCGTTCCAACTGCTAGTTCTGTACTTGCTGATGCAAGTCCTGTCCTCCCACAATTAGCCAGGGAAAGCCAAGTTCTGCTGGGGACTTGCAGGCTGTTGGAATGGCTCCCCACTCCATCTTTGCTGTCAGCTTGTCTGTACCCTGAGGAAGAAGTGAGGACATTCACTCTTACTGTGTGGGGACTTTCTGTGGTGTGAAAAGTAATGCTCACCACGTTTACTCTCTCACATATTTTGAGCCTGTGCTGTTTGAAAAGAGTTTGCCTCTGGCTCTCTGTGGGACTAGAGTTGGCTCAGAGTCAGCAGAGAGCATGCCCTTGTGGCATCCCAGTTAGGGTAAGGTTCGGCTCCTAGAAGACACACACATTAATACTGTGACTTAAAGAGCAAAGTTTATTTCTCATTCAGGTGACAGTCTGCGGGGAGCATTCCAGGTGGCCAGGTGGCTCTGCTTTGTGCAGTCAGTCGGATGCAGGGTCCTCCAAGATGCTCCACCATTCCCTAGGCAGTGCTTCTCCAACTATATGTGGTGAAGGACCAATTTTGTTTTAACATTTTCAGTCCATTTCAGAGCAAAATTTTTGTAAAAATATAATAAAAATGAATAATAACTGAGGAAATGAAAGAGAAATAACCCAAAGACATACAAAATACAAGCCTAAAGTATTTTATTAGATACAACAGACAGAAGAATATTTACTTACTTAAATTGTTATAAAAGTTAGTAAATACACAATTTCTGTACTTGTCTCATCTGAGACTGGTGTTGGAAAACTTTGCGTGGCACTGGCTTGGGTATTGTCATTGACCTCTTGGCTAAAACTGGATTGCATCGTGTCCTTGTGACAGTCATGTAAAGGGAGAGCAGAGCGTGGAGGAAGACCTGCCCCTCTCCATGGTCATTTTTTATATTTTAAGTAAGGCTTATTGAAGTATAATTTGCATAAAATAAAATTCACTCTATGAAGATGGACAGGCGTATGAAGTGTTGATGAATTGTGTAACAATCATCACAATCAAGATATAGGCTATTTCTATCACCCCCCAAAATTCTTCCTTGCTTCACTTCCAATTAATCTTCTCCCTCACTCTTCCCTGCAAATCACTGATCTGATTTCTGTCCCTATCATTTTGCTTTTTTCAAATTCCATGTAAATTGAATCATATAATATTTAGAATTTTGAGACTGGCTTTTTTTTTTCACCTAGCAGTATGCCTTTGAGATTCATTTATGTCCTTGCATGTATCATTAATTGTTTTTAGTTGGATATATAATAATTTCTTTATCCATTTTCCTGTTGATGGGCACATGCACTCTTTCTAGTTTTTGGAGACATATGAATAAAATTAATATAAACATTTGCATAGAAGACTTTGCGTGAACATACGATTTCATTTCTCTTAGGTCAATCTCTAGAAGTGGGATTGCTGAGTCATATAGTAGATATATGGTGTAAGAAACTGCCGGACTTTTCCAAAGTGGTTGTACTATTTTGTGCTCCCACCAGAAATGTGTGAGAAATTTACATCCAAAGCAGCACTTGGTATTGTCGGCTGTTTTATTTTAGCTATTCTAAGAATTGTGGCATCATGGTATCTCATTGTGGCTTTAAGCTGCATTTCTCTAATGACTAATTGTATATTGAACATCCTTTCAGGTTCTCTTTTGCCAGACTTATCTCTTCTTTGGTGGAGTGTCCACCTTTTTTTTTTTTGCTATTTTTTAAATTAGAGTTTTATTATTGCTATTATTATTGAGTTGTAAGAGTTCTTTATATGTTCTGGATACCAGTCCTTTATCAGAATGTGTCTTACAAGTATTTTCTCCCAGTTTATGGCTTATTTTTTCATTTCTTTGCAGTGTCTTTTGAAGAGCAGAAGTTTTAAATTATTAACAAAATCTAATTTATCAATTTTTCCCTTTTATGGTTCATATTTCTTGTGTTTTATTTAAGAAATTTTTTCCCAATTCAAGGTCACAATGTTTTTTTTTTTTCTTATTTTCCTTTTACAAGTTGCATAATTTTGAGTCTTACATTTTGAGGTGATTTTTGTATATGGTGTGAAATTTGGATCAAGGTTAGTTTTTATTGCATATGGATATCTAGTTATTCCATCACCATTTGTTGAAAACTATCCTTTCTTTATTGAATTACCTTGGCACCTTTGTCTAAATTCAATTGACCATATGTTTGTGTGTTTATTTTGGGATTACTTATTTGGTTTCATTGATCTTTCACAAATACCATACTGTCTTGAAATCAAGAGATGTGCAAGCTCCAACTTTGTTCTTATCTTTCAAAATTGTAGATGTAGATGATTATGTTGTTTGCAAATAAATACAGATTTACTTCTTCTCAAATCTGTATGCCTTTTATTTCTTTTTCTTGATTTATTCCACTGGCTAGATCTTTAGCATATGTTTTATAGGAATGATGAAAGCTGACTTTATTGTCTTATTCTTGATTATAGGGGGAAGACATTTAGTCTTTCTACTTTAAGTATAATATGAGTGTAATTTTTTTCAAAAATGCCCTTTATCAGGTTGATAACTATTCCTAGTTTGCTGATTTACCATAAATGGATATCAATTTTTTTCAAATGATTTTTCTGCATCTGTTATGATGATTATATGATTTTTCCGTTTTAGTCTACTGATATGATGTGATTTACATTGATTAATTTCAAATGTCAAACCAAATTTGCATTCTTGGGATAAAACCCACTTAGCCATGATCATTTACCATTTTTATATTCTGCTGGATTCAACTTAGTAATGTTTTGTTGAAGATTTTTACATACATATATGTGTCATGAGTAATGTGGTCTATAGCTTGCTTTATAGCCTGCTTTACTTGTAATATCTTTGTCTCGTTTTTATATTAAGATAGTACTGGCCTCAAAAATGAATTGGGAAGTGTTCTCTCCTATCTTTTTATGGAAAAATGTCTATAGAATTAAAATGATTTCTTTCTTAAGCATTTGACAGAATTATTTAGTGAAGCCATGTATATTCTGTTGTTGGAATATGAGTGAAGTGTTCTATAAATGTAAATTAAATCAAGTTGGTTAATAGCATTGTTCAGATCTTCATAGCTACTGTTTTCTGTCTACTTTATAGATTACTTAGTGATGAGTGTGAAATCTTTATAATTGTGGATTTGTCTATTTCTTCTTTCAATTATATTAGATTTTGTTTCATATATTTTGAAGGTATATTATTGAGTGCTTACACATTTAGGATTGTTATATCTTCTTGATGAATCACCTCTTTATCATTACGTAATGTCTCTCTTTAAATTGGAAATATTTCTTGTTCTAAAGTCTATTTAGTCTGATATTAATATAGCCACTGTAGCTTCTTTTTATTAGTATTTCCATAGTATACCTTTTCCCTTTCCATTCTTTTAAAGCCAGCTATATCTTTGTATTTGAAATAAGTTTCTTACAGGTAACAGTTGGGTCTTGCTTTTTTATCCCATGTTATAGTCTTTGCCTTTTAATGTAATCTACACTGAATGAATTATCGATGTGTTTGGATTTAAATCTACTTGCTTCTTGTTGATTTCTATTTATTCGATCAGTTTTTAGTTCCCTTTTCCCACTTTTTAAAGATTAATTGAATATTTTTATTAGTCTCTCTTATTTCCACTATTAGCTTATTAGTTATACATCTTTTAAAATTTTTGTAGTATTTTTTCTCCTAGGGTTTACAATATACATCATTAACTTACATGAATCTACCTTCAGAGAATATACACCACTTCATGTACAGTGAAAGAATCTTACAAGAGTATATTCTCATTTATCCCTCCCATTACTTAAGCTACTTTTGTTGTATATTTTACTTTGATATACTCTACAATACAGTATTACTCATTTTGTTTTACACAAATATCTTTTAAATTGATTTAAAATAAGTTTTAAAAAAGGGTCTTTTACCTTTGGTTTTGTTCACCATTTCCTTTATTCATTTATTTGTACAAATTCAAGTTTTCATTTGTATCAGTTCTTGAATGCTCTGTTCTGTGGTAGGTTTTCCCACTTTTTCTTCTCTTTATGTTTCAGTTTGGGTGAAGTCTGTTGATGTATCTTCAAAGTCATGGAGTCTTTCCTACTGATGAGCCTGTGGAAGGAATTCTTTATCTCTGATGTCACATTTTATTTTCTGCTGTCTCAATATGACTCATTTTTATGGTTGTCATTTCTCTGCTGAAATTCTCAATTTGTTTAGGCATTGTAATGGTTAATTTTATGCGTAAACTTGAATGGGCTAAGGGATGCCCAGATAGCTGATAAAACATTATTTCTGGGTGTTTTTGTGAAGGTGTCTCTGGAAGAGATTAGCATTTGAGTCAGTAGGCTGAGTACAGTACTCTCTTATTCAAGGTTTTGTTTTCTGCAGTTTCGGTTACTTGTGGTCAGCTGTGGTCCAAAAATATTAAATGCAGAATTCTAAGAATAAACAATTCATGAATTTTAAATTGTACATTGTTCTGTGTAGTGTGATGAAATCTCGTGTGGCCCGCTCAGTTCCACCTAGGATATAAATTATCCCTTTGTCCAGCATCTCTATGCTATAGACACTGCTGGTCCCTTAGTCACTTAGTAGCCACCTTGGTTATCAGATTGACCGTTGCAGTATCACAGTGCTTGTGTTCAAGTAACCTTTATTTTACTTAATAATGGGCCAAAATGCAAGAGCAGTGACCCTGGCAATTAGGATATGCCAAAGAGAAGCCATAAAGTGCTTTCTTTAAGTAAAAAGGTATGTATGTACAAAGAAAAACATAGTATATGTAGAGTTCGGTATTATCCGCGGTTTCAGGCATCTTCTGGTGGTCTTGGAATGTATCCCCTGCAGATAAGGGGGAACTACTCTATATAGTTTGTGTGTGGGCATGATCCAATCCATTGAGGGCCAGAATAAAACAAAAAAGTGAAGGAAGGGTGAATTCTCGCTCCCTCTGCTTAAGCTGAGACATCCATCTTCTCCTGCGCTATGACATTGTGTTCCTGGTTCTTTGGACTCAGACTGGGATTTACCTCATTGGTCCCCTATTCTCAGGCCTTCGGATCCCGACCGAATCACACCACTAGCTCTCCTGGGTCTCCAGCCTACAGACAGCAGATCTTGGGACTTCTCAACCTCCATAACCGTGTGAGCCAATTTCTGTAATTAATCTCATCTATCTATCTATCTATCTATCTATCTATCTATCTATCTATCATCTATCTTATTGGTTTGATTTGTATGGTGAACTCTGACTGATACAAGTACGTCCACAATTTTCACTAGATTATTTAACATATTAATTATAGCTCTTTTACATTTCCTATTTGAAAATTCCAACATCTGGGTTATATTTGAATGTGGATCTATTGATTGTTTTATCTCTTGAGAGTGAGTTGTTTTTCTTATTCTTTGTGTGTGTGTGTGTGTGTGTGTGTATATCTTGTAATTTTTTATTAATAGTGGACAGCATGTGTAGAGGAACAGTAGGCACTAAAATAAATAATTTTATGCTTGGACATACCTCTTCTTTTGTCATGCAATTAATATAGAGAGACAGTGATCAGTCAATCTAGTCAGGAGCTGAGTTTGGTGTGTTTTCTTGTTGTTATTACTACCTTCAGTGCACCACAGACCTCCAATTTCTTCAGCAGTGGGCTGTTGTCATGATATATTTTTATTGAGGGGCATGCCAGAGGATTCTCTCAGTGTTCTTGTTTGCCCTCGCTTTGAGTCATTCTTGCCTGCCCGTACTCCAGAGGGGTGTTTCTTTCCGTGCTCTTGACCCCCATTGGCACTAGACTGATGTTGCTTATTTCTTCTCAATGCTAGGTTCATAAAGGGAGTCCAGCTTCAGTCTTTGGCAAACCTTGTGGACCTTGGCTTCCTGGGTGGGTATTTCTAGCTCTCCATCTTTCAAACTCAGCCTGGTATCTGTGATTGTTCTTGGGAAGGAGTTTCCTGTTCCTTCCCCTGCAGTAGCAGACCCTTGCTTAGTATTGGTGTAGGAGCCTGGCCCTTTCTCAGGAGAGAGGGTGTTTTGTTCTACGTCTCCTCCACCAGCAATTGATCTTTGCCTTTGTCGTGAGATTGAGGCAGTTTCCTACCCCGCTATCAGATATAGGCCAGTTTGTCTTCTATTTCTCCCCAGAAACAATAGATCTTTGCCTGTATCCTACAGAAAATAATGGCCCTTCTTCGGTGGTTTTGCTTTCATGGTAGTGTATCTGGGAAAGTGAGTGGGGCTTGTGCCTATTCCCAAGTAGCAGTCACATTCTGGACTCCTTCACCACTGAGGTGACATCCCTTGGTCTTCTCTGGCCTAATCTTTCTTGTGAGCACCTAGTGGGGCCCATGGATAAGAGCTCGCGAGTGGACGTGAAGTCTTCTGTTTCAAACTGATACTCTAGTTCACATTTGGCTTTTAAGATTTTATCAAGATGCTAGCCAATTTCATCTAAATGCTTATATGGCAGCCACCTTTCTCCTCCATGCTTTGCCCAAGGTGAAACAGTTCACATGTTCTGTTTCTCCTTGGAGGGGCTTCACCTTCTGGTAATTCACTTTGTTTAATTACCTTGTGACCTCACATCTCTGATTAGCTGAGGAAAAGTTATGATTTGGTAGATCTTATGGCTTTTTCTAGTTTTTAAACTGGGAATGATGTTCTTCGCAGCTTTCTACATGCTATACAAAGGTGCAAATTCCCACCATAAAGGCATAGTCCCAAAAGTGGCTTGCAACATTTTTACTCATGAGAACCCAGTCACAGGAGCATGGTTAACTGCAAAGAAGTTTGGGAAATGTAGTCTTGTCATATGCCCAGGAAGAAGAAGAGGATGGATTTTAGTGAATAATCAGCAGTTTCTGTTACTAGACTTTAAACAAGTGAAATCTAAAATAATTCTGGGCTTAGAGCAATTGGGTATCACTGTAAAACGGGCTCTATCCTTGGTGTTAGTCTTGTCGAGATAGTTAGAAATCTGGAAGGAAAGAGGCCTACGACCATCCCCTCATGCGTGTGCCATGAATATATGAGGGAAATGTGCAGAAGGGTCTCCCTAGGTCCATGTGCATGTGGGCTCTAGCTCCATTGGGGTCACCTGGGGAACAGACTGGATCTTGTGGGAGGCACACCACCTTGCAAGCCTATGGGTTCTCAATCCTGCCATGCATATTAACCATCTGTACAACTTTCTAAAGAATATGAAAGCCAGGGCTTCGCTCTAGACATTCTGAAGGAAAATCTCTGGAGGTGAGGCCCAGATATCTAGATTTTTTTTCGAGAAAGGCTTCTGTTCTTTCATATGGTAGCTTTGGGCACCTCTGGGCTGATCTGTGGTGGAAACAAAAGCAAGATGGTGAATTCTTTTGACTGTCTTCCTGGACAGATGCCTGAATTTCTCCCTTGCACTAATCCCCTTCTTGCCCCAGTGCTGTCTAACTGCAAAGTTATGGCTTTCCTTCAGGAAAGATGGCTAGGACAAGGTGAAAGACTGAATAGACCCTCCCAGAAAGACTGAGGGCCACTTTGGTTCTTCCAGTGAAGTTGTGAACTCTGCCCCAAAGGACATTCACGGATGAAGGATATGATGCAGGCTCTGGGGCCATGTGAAGAACTCAGCCGTGTGTCTTGGGATGAAGCAGTCCAAAGTCCCTCAGAAACTGACATGTTCGCAGTGTGGGCAGTGATGGAGAGAGTGACTGAGTGGTACGAGCCCAGGGGAAGACACAGTGACTGAGTTGACTTAGGATGTCTGAGAAGGCTTCTCAGAGGAGGTCACGTTGGAGCTGTAGTTTGAAGGATGAGTGAGAGGTTGGTAGCCAGATAGGCTAGTGGGTAGAAAGACACAGAACCATGAAGGGCCCTGCTGTGTTTGGGGAATGATGAGCGACTTCTTTCGGTCCAAGCCTAAGTGATATGAAGGGGTTAGGTGGGAGTACAAGCCAAAGCATCTGGACTAAGTTCTAGGAAGAGCCAGCTATAGTTTTTATTTTTTTGATGCAGAAAGTGTTTATCAGGTTTCTCTGAATAGAAGGCTGTGGGTGGATCCAAGATCCGGCTTATCTTGTTTTTTGATTCTCTCAAAAGCAGACCCTGGGACAAGGATGTAAGTGCAGGTAGTTCTCATTTGGAGACTCAAGCTGAAAGAGTGGCCACTTTTTTAGTCATGCTGCTCTTGTGCAGAAAGCAGGGGTGTAGACAGAGGCAAACTGTACAAGTGTAGTGAACACTTCTGCTTGGTGGTGGTATAGCCCATGGCTACTCACATCCCATTGGCCAAAGGCAGTCACATGACCAAGCTCCAAGTCAGTAGGTTAGGATGTACATGACTTACAGGAGAGCATGGAGAACAAATAGTACAACTTACCAAGTTCATATTCTGGGTGTGCAGTAGGTACCCAGGTTGTGTTGGGGTGAGTTGAACCTCATAGAACCAAGCAGCATATTATTAAGGGCTAAGTACATTCTTTAGAAAGGTAAAATTTGAGTTGACAAAGCAATGGTATCCTCTGGCCCCCATCTTGTGCTTGTATCTCAGTGACTTGATTGGCATAAGCTGGGTGCACATTGTCCCATGCTTTCAAAGCTGGAAGAAAATGTATTGGTCATTAGCACAGTGGTTTTCACCTGAACAAGAGAGAGACCTGAGCAGGCAAGTAGTATTGGCACCTAATCACTGCCAGAAAGGATGATGTAAACTCAGCCATTTCGAACCCCAGTGTTCACTTGTCCTGCCACCAGGCATCCTGGCTCCTGGCCGTCAATCAGCCCAGTGGGCAACAGGTAAGCTCAGTGCTGGAGCCGAGTGTTTGTCCTGAGCCATCTCCAGGAAAAGCTCCAAAAGTCAAATGTACACTAGGCTTGTTCTTGGCTTGTGAGAGATGCATGCAATTGGTGAAAATTAGCAGGAGCACCTTCTAGGCTCCAGTCTTCACCATTAGGCAGTTTGGTGTGGACCTTTAGAGCTTCAATTCCCTGCTTGGCCTAGGCTGGAGCAACCCCAAAAACTTTTCTAGAGGAAGCCTAGAACTTGGTAAGACATGTGGGGCCTTTTAGGCCCCTAGAGAGGTGAACAGTGAAGAGACTGTTTTTTTACAAGCAGATGTCACCAGGCTCTTAGCTCTGCTGTTTTTGCAAACCGAAGCAGTGACACCCCAGGTCCTTGCCAGGGAACTCATCCCAAATACTCCGCAGGCTACCTCTACCTCTGGTGGGGAAAAGGCACATTCGAGTGACTCATTCTTGCCTCTAGGCCGGGCTGCTGGATAAGGTTGTATAGCCGGTGCCCTATTCACGGCCCCCAAGGGGGCCAGTGCACGGGGAAGAATGGGGGAATGAGCCGTTTTCTCATTCATCCAAAGGCCCAGTATGGCAGCTGCGGCCCTGTCTGTAGCTATGGTTAAGCTTACACCTGGTCAGGCTGGGTCTCAGAAAGCTAAGCCTTCTGAGCTAAGCTAAGTTTGTGGCCCACAATGCGTTTTTGCTTAGGTGTACTTTATTTGGTTTCCTTGAGAGATGATTGAGAAGCAGCAGGAACATTGGAGCCAGATTGCTTGGGTTCAAACCCAGCTTCGTGACTTACTAGCTGTGTGGTCTTAGGAAAGTTATTTGACTTCTTTGTGCCCCAGTTCCCTCATCTGTAAAATGGAGATGAGAGATCATCAACCTCATAGGTTGTGAGAATTAAATAGATTAAAATGTGTAGTGTATTTAGAACAGTGCATGGAACATAGAGTAAGTGCTATAAAGTGTTAGCTAGGATGATGATGGTGATGATGACATCACTGAGGATGATGCCCATGACATCATGAGCCCCTTCCTCCTACTCCCATTATGAATTTTCTCTGAGGCATTTCTTTTAGGACCCCAGAAAAAGTTATGATTCTCTTGAGTACCAATCTGCCTTTATCTTAATGGACACTGCAATGCATGTTTCCATCTTTGTCTTGGATGCTAAAATGAGCAGTTTGGGGCAAAATTCCTCTTTAGCATTTGTCGAAGGCTTTTGGGATGGGTTCTGTGTGCTCACTGCTCCTGACCCAAATCCTTGGAGTCATCCTTGCTTTCTGTCTTTCTTTCATGTCCCCCCTCCCCCCACCCCCAAATTATAGTGTTTCTATCTTCAAAAGGTGTCCTAGTTCTGACCACTCTTCATCCCTCTACCACTGGAAGGGTTTCTTCAGGACTAATGTGCAGATGCCTAGTGGGGTCCCTGCTTCCTCCCTGGCCCCTAAAGTCTGCTAGCCTTGTAATAATCAGCATGACTTTTAAAAATATAAGTCAATTCACATCACTCTTCTGCTTTCAATCTTCCAATTACCTTGTGAAAAAAAAATCGAAGGCCTTATAATAGTTGATAAAGCCCGCCATAATTTACCCTGCCCCTGGCTATCTCTGTCCTCCCCTGCTCATGCCCTCCGCCTCAGTCATGTCAGGCTCCTCGTCCCTCTCACATGGGGGATATGGCCAGGGCTTTCCTCTCTTGGGTCCTTCTCCCTGGGGTGCTCCCCACTCCAGATACTGCCATGGCTTGCGCTTTTCTCTCTGCCTCTGAGCGTCTGCTCAAATGTCGTCTCATTAAAAGCCTTTCCATGACCATCTTTTCTAAAAGAGCAACCTCCCTCCCACCCTGGCATTCCATCTTCCCCTTCTTTTACTTTATTCGTTTCTCCTCAGCATTTACTACAAGCTGTCATCAATTTATTTTGTCTTTCCCCACTACCATGTAAGTGCCTTTTAGATGAGGGCTAGAATGGTGCTCGGCACACAGCAGGGCTTGATGAAGATCATTCAAGAAGCGAGAGATGGAGTGAACGCTTCATTTCGCTGTGCCATCCATCTTCCTCGTCCTGCTTTCTCACAGGCTTGGAAGCAGTGTGTAAAAATAGGCATGTTACGCCAGGACAGAAGCAAATAGAGATCAGGGTGGAGAATAAGTAAGGCTTCCTAAATGCCTGATGATTCCTCAGAGGAAAATTCTGTTGAGGAAGTGAAACATGGCTGTCAGCGAGAAGTGCTATGCTCTATAATTGATTAGAATACTCCAGTAACCCTCAGCCTGCCTTCACAGATGCCTGTGGATGAACGAGAGTTTGCTGCCAGAAGAAAGAGGCCCCTGAGCTGGAGATAAGCGTTTTTTAGTCATCATCCTTCGTTTCTCCTATTTGGGAGCTCCAAGGGCTGCACATATATGCTTGCTTCCTTGGAAAAACAGTATTAACTGGCAGGGGTGGAGACATCCCCAGTAATCCACCTTGTTAAAGATGCTTCTTCAGATAGAAGGTGCTCTGGGCCCAGCACCCTGAGTTGTGAACCTATTTTGACAACAAAGTTGGAGATACAGTTTGCTCTTGTTCAGTCTTGGGAGTAGTAACATTTTCTGTTTTCAGTGCTGGCTGTGTACAGTTCTATGAGATAAGCTCCTTCTGCAGCTGGGGGCACCACAAGTCCCAGGGGTGTTCGTGGTGTTTGTTTGCTGCTGGTTTCCCAAGGATTTTGGACAATGGTAAACATAATGGGCCGTTTTCTTCCTCTGGCCTGGACATGTACACCTACATCACAGCTGAGCCGAGTCTTTGTAGGGGACCTGCAAAGACTTCTTGCAGACCTGGCCCGAGCCCCTCAGAAGACTGGAGGTAGTCAGTTAGCTCATCCTATGCACCGAAGAGCAGAAAATCTAATGCAAACCATTTGTGTCTTTTGCTATAGGAAAATGCAAAGCTAGTAGGGTGAATTAATTCTGAGACAGACAATAGAGTGGGGCCCCAGGCAGGGTCATTCAAGAGACACAACTTTTTCCTTTTAGCTTTTAGCAGAAGCAACTCCATTCTGAGCCCTCACAACTTCTGAAGCTTTTCTTGGAGGACTGTCTCTGCTCTGAGGGCAGTGAGAGAAGGCATCCAACTTTCCAGGACCTTCCAAAAAAACCATTTTTATCTGAAAGGGAGCTCCCTGCCTGTGGCTGCACTTAGAGATGCCTTCTGGGGACACAGTATATGACTCTGCGGATCCAACTCATCAGGACATGTGTGGGAGGAGGGAAAGCACTTCCACAAGGGAAAAGGCTATTGCTGGATTTACTTCTGGTACGACTTTACTTCTGCTCCTACTCACCTCCTACAAGGATATGATTTTTCTAATACTATGGAATACTATTTTCCTAAACCCATTTCTACCTCCTGCTGCTGCATAATATTTGTGAAAAGGGGCAACCTAGGGGGTAAATTTGGGTCTTAATGTGGGGTGACTTGTGAGCTGGGCAGCAACAGCATTTTCGGAACTACCTCTTGTAAGTATCCACATTCTGAAATCTAAAACAAAAGCCGCTACTTGCCAGCGCTGTTAGCTAATTGTCAGACAACAGAGAAACACACTGCAGCCAGAAAAATTCCCACTGAGTTTGGGCTGCTGATTCCTCTGGCAGCAAATGAAAGCTTTGGCTGTTGCCCCTGAGGACTGGCTGAGCAAGCCAGGACTGAGCCCACCGCATGTCCCCCCACCCCCACTGTGGGCACAGCATGTATGTGTGTGGGAGGGGAGGTGCAGGCACCCTAACTTACAATTTTGGGCAGCTGCACACCTCACCCAGGGGCACCACACCGGTGTAATTCATCCCACACTTCACAGCCAGGGTGATCCCAGCCTCAATGGACAACAATTTGGAGGCATTGTTTACAAATCAATTTCTCCCTCTAAATAGGCTGTTACAAGAGTGGACCCTTCTGCTTGCCCAGGCTGGGCCCACCTGTCACTGGGACTTCCTAGCCAGTGGTCACACTGTATTGATCTTTTTAATCCCCTCTCTTTGAAACACAGAGCCAGCTGATGTAGAGTTCCTTAAAGAAAGAGTCTCCCACCGCCCCTACCTCTACAGGTAGCTGCATATCCAGGGCTAATTCCCCACTAAAAAGTCTTAATTGGCTTATGGGGAGCCTGAAAGATCTCCCTTGTGTTTACAAGGCTAAAGGAAATGATGGATCCCAAACTCCCTAGTCTGTCTGTGACTGGTTCTTGGTGGAAATCAGGTGCATTCTATTTTTTTAAATTGTTTTTGAAACAGGACTGGAGGGTTTGAAGGTGGGTGGGGATAGTGTTTCATTTTAGTGGTTGCCCTGCCAGGCGAAGGGAAGAAAAGCCCCAGACACCAACATTAGGCAAGAAACTTGGTGGCATTTTTGTTTTTATTTACACGAAACATCTGCAGTACAAAAATGTAAACTTTGATAGCTCATAATAATAGAATAAATTCTTTATGTACAAAAATACATTTTCATATGAATGAAGCATCTTGAATAAATTAAAGTACTCTCCAGCCCGGTGCCTGAATAGCTGCGCAAGAATCTCGGGTTCTTCCTAGAGCAAGCCTGCAGTGGTGGGGGTCGGGATCCATAATGCATGAAGCCCACTCCTTGTCTCTCCTTTTTAAGCCTTTTCATTGTATTGTCAGCCGGCTCAAACCGAATTTTCATGCTCGTTTTTCTTCATTAGAGTTCTACAAATTGTAAAATTGACTTTTCACCTCGTCTTCAGGGGCTGATCTGTCCTTTTTCTAAATCACACTGAAGTGGTGGCTGGGGTCAGCTCTGAGCCAGCCACAAAGGAGGTTTTGTGGAGTTCAGAAAGTGCAAAAGGAAAGGCTGTCTAGAGGCGGGCAGGAGGGGCCCGGGGGTTGAGGGCTGGAGAAACAGACCGAGGGGCAGCCACGGCGAGGGTGCAGCGACCTAACAAGCGGCTCAGGTATCCCCAACCCCTTTAAAGCTCCTGCCTCCTCCCTCCGCCTGGAGTGGGGGTCCTGAGGCCGCAGCTGGGGCCCCATCTACTGCCTGTTGCTTGGGGGGAAGGGGAAGGCAACGGTGTCCAAAAAAGGCTTAGTGATAAGGGATGAAACAGGGCGTCGTGTGGAGCAAATCTTTGGGCAGGCCAGGGAAGGAAAAAAGGGGGTCGCCGGGGCCATAAGAGAAGTCTTCGGAGGCTGCAGGGCTACTGGGGTCAGAGAGTGGCGAGGCGGCGGCGGCGCAGGGGGAGGCGGCGGCACCGGAGCCCCAGGACTCGGCGTCGCTTGCGGGGCTCGGGGGCCGGGGCAGGCAGGGGGCGCACTGCGACGGCAGGAGGCGCTCCCGGGCACCGCCCCCGGGCAGCCCCTGGTCGGCCAGGCGCAGAGTCTCCGCCAGAGCCCAGATGTAGTTATAAGCGAAGCGCAGCGTCTCGATCTTGGTGAGCTTGGTGTCGTCGGGGAAGGAGGGCAGCACGCTGCGCAGCGCGTCCAGCGCCGCGTTCAAGTTGTGCATGCGATTGCGCTCGCGGTCGTTGGCCTTGACGCGCCGGCTCCTGCGCAGCGAGTGCAGCAGCGCCTCGGAGCGCACCCGCGCTCGGCCCCTGCGCCGCCGCCGCTCCTGCTCGTCGTCCTGCGCCTGGGGAGTATCGGACGCCCCGGGAATCCCGGGTGCGCCCCTGCGGCCCGGGAGGGACGGCGCCGAGGCCGAAGCTGGCGGTTGGACCCTGGCACAGTCCTCCTCGTCAGTGAGGAAGCCTGACAGGTCGCTGCTGCTGCTGCTGCTGCTGCTGCTGCTGCTGCTGCTGCTGCTACTGGCACAGTCGAGGTCCGAGAGGCAGGTCTCCTGAGGGGCTGGCATCGTTGCGTGCAGGACCCACGGACAGATAAGAGGGCACTGAGAGGGCAGGAGCCCGGGCTGAGGGCTGCCGGAGCGCACTTACTTTGCGAGCGGCCCGGGCTTACTCTGCCCGCTGAGGGCTTGAAGGCCTGGAAGGGCGCAGGGGCGCACCGGGAACTTGGCCTCGCCTCCTTCGCCTCGCCTGCAGGGGCCACGCTCCAGCCGGTCTCCCGAGTGATCTCGCCGGCAATCAGATCAGCTCGTGTGAGTACCGAGTGTGGCACACGACCGGCCTCAGGACCCCTTAAGTACCCGGCACAACAATGGGCGCCCCCCTCCCTGGCCACCTCCGCCCCGAGGCAGCCCCCGTGAATGGAGCGAGGCGGCAGGTCAGCCCCGTGCGGCGCCTGGGTATTTGCATAATTTATGCTCGCGGGGGGCCGCCCCCGCCCCTCCCCCCTCCCGGAGCGTGCCCGTAATTACCGCGGGCCAATCGGTGGCGTCGCGCGTCCCCGGGAGCCGTCTCCGGGCTAAGCCGGCCGGGCGTCTCCAGGCAGTGAAAACGGAGGCGGGGGCGGCCGCGATTAGTGGCCGAGGCACGCTCCTCCGGGGGCGGGCCGGGCGCCCCTCGCTGGGGTGGGATGGAGGCGGGGCGCGAGCAAGAAAGTGTGAGAGCCGCAGCGAGTTGCGGAAACCTGGAGCCAGCTGGGATCCTGGGTTTGCTTCCTCTCTTAGGCTGCTGAGTGGCCGCGTGACTTTGGGCAAGAGATTTGACTTCACTTTCCCCCTCTCTAAAATGGGGCGCAAGTCTGTTCTCTTGAGGATGATGTGAGGTGATGTTCGTGGGACACTTGGCACAGTACTTATGTGATTCAACGCCCGATGAATGGTTGCGAGATGCAGCGCCCTTGGAACCTGGGGAAAACCCTATCCGAATAAGACAGGGGCGGGGGCGGGGGAGCAGCGTGGAAAGTAAAAGAATGGATGATTTCTCAACTTGAATCTTGGACGGCCCCCCATCTCCTCAATAATTTCCCACTAACGCCTGTCGAAGACAAATGTAATGTAATGGAGAGGAAATCTCTTTTCAGGGGGCTCGTGTGGCTCCCACCCCCCCCCATTTTCCTGCGTCTCTTTGCTTATAGCCTCTGAGGCCCCCTAGTAGTTAGGGGACAGGGCTTTCCTGTCCCAGGAGAGAGGGTAGCAAACATCCCTATTCTCCATCCTTTTCTTCTCCTTAGTGATGTAAAGGCACCTATTCTAGCAAGTTTTCACTCTGCATGTCAAGTCCTTTACTCTGGCCACTGGTGCTCACTCTGGAGCAATAGAGGCCTAGACATCCCCAACTTTGTATCTAGGGGAAAACAATCACTAAGCAACAGCACCAGATTATGGGGGTGGGGCTGAAAACAAAATGAATACCTTTCAGCAAAGTTTTAGCCTCCTCCCCATGATATCTGGGTGGTGGCCTCAGTCTTGGTGCCTGGCCTGCTGTCCTCAGAGTGGACTCTGCCTAGGACACTGTCCCCTCTCTAGAGAGGTACTCTCTAGAGGCAGAACCCACCTTAGCTGGCTGACCAGTGCTTGCCATTTGTCTCAGTGGACTCTACCTGGCCCTCTCTTCCCCTGCTGCACCCCACATGTACTCCTACCTGGAGGGGAGGCTACACACAATCATATATGAGAGCTTTAGGTTTGGTAGAAGTCACAAATAGTGGCTTTAATCAGCCTCAAGCAAGAAAGGGAAGTCGTTGGGTGCTACTGGGCACCTTCAGGAACCCAAGGGCTGCTGGCATTTGTGTGAGCCGGTGAGAGCCCAGGGGTCTTCCTTGCTTCAGCTTCCCATGGCTCTAATGCACTCCCACCAACCTCTACTTGACATCTCTGGGCCCCTATGTTGTTTTCCTGGGACTGCTATAATAAATTACCACAAACTAGGGCCTTAAAACAACAGAAACTTTTTCTCTCACAGTTCTGGAGGCCAGAAGTCTGAAATCACAGTGTCAGCAGGGTTGGCTCTTTTTGGAGGTTCTGTTGGCTCCTGGCAATCTTTAGCATTCCTTGGCTTGTAGCTGCACCACTTCAATCTCTGCCTGTTTCTCCTCAGTGTTTTTGTGTCTTCTTTTCTGTCTCTTATAAGGACGCTTGTCATTGTATTTAGGGCCCACCCTAATCCAGCATGATTGAAATCCTTCACTCCAGCTGCAAAGACCTTTCTTCCAAATAAGTTAACATTCTGGGTTTCTGGGTGGATAAATTTTGGGAGGACCCTCTTTTCAACACACTACAGCTCCTTTCCCAAATTCCTAGAAGAGAGAATCTGTTTTGTCAGGGAAACAGGGTCATCAGAATGGTCATTTGTCGTTTCTTGGCTGCCTTTTACTTGAAAAGCCTTCTTATTGAGGGATTTGAATGCATGGGCCCCCCTCTCTCTGTTTATGGCAATTAAGATATAGTCATTTGACTTCAGTGGGATCAATCACATGCCCCACTTGGAACTTAAGCTCTGAGCTGGTTACAGATCAGAGTATATTTGTGTCCTGGCAGCAACTAGTTAGGGTTAGGCAGTGAGTGGTGGTGAAAGAGGTATCCAGGAGCCAGTGGGTGTCTTGACTTAGCTCTTCCTTGGGCCTGCCTTCAGCTGTGGAAATACCACACACACACCCTATACACTTGTTTTCCAAGCTTGACACACACACCCCTGTTTTCCAAGTTTGGTTCTCCAGCTTCCTCATTGATTGCATTAGAAACCCCATTGTAGGTCTTTTCTCAGTAGGACTTTTTTGCTTGAGTTGGCCAGTTTTGATGTCTATGGTTTGCTTGGGTTGTCAAAGCATAGAGACTGAGGCAATCCATATACTATATTGTTGCCTCTTCTGGGCCTAGTACTGTGCTAGACTCTGGGGTAATGGGTGAAGACCTGGCAGATGAGGCTCAGGAGCTCTGAGTCTTGTAAGCCTAGGGTTCAATGCCTGCAGAACCCTGGGAGATTATCCAGCCATCCACTGCACCTCATACGTGGGAAACTGAGGTGGGAGATGGAGTCTTTTCTCCAGGTTCCCCCGGGGATCACTGGTGGTCAAACTAGGGCCACTCAGGAGTCTTTTCAGCCCTTTTCATGTTTCTCCATCACAATTAATCAATACATAAACAGTGAATGCCTACTGCATACTGCCCTGTGCCAGGTGCTTCCTGGAGAGTCAGACAGAAGGGGACACGTGGCCCAGAAAGGTGGCCTGCCACTGGCTGAGAGAATTGCTGAGGACCCACTAAGGGAGCAAATATGAAGAGCATTGTGCGATGCTTCCGAAAGGGAAGAGGCTGCTCAGAGAAGGCTTCCTGGCAGAGGGGTACTTGAAAAGGCTTCGAAGGATGGATGGGATGTGACTAGACAGTCTAGGTAGAGAGGAGGGGTGGGGATGACTGTGGCAGCAATGTGCTGGCCTGTCTGGGTGGGGCTTCTGTGAGGGCCCAGTGGAAATAGTGTAGGGGGCAGTTGTGATGGGCCTTGAATAGCCTGGTGGCCTTTCTTCTTCCTTTCTGTCTCTTCCTCCTGCTACTCTCTGTGAGCAGGGCTGTCACAGTTATTCCAGTGGTTTACTGCACAAGGGCATCCAGGACAAGTGGTGGCTAAAATCTAGCCTCTCCACCACCTGCCAAGTCATGCACTCTGATGTGGGACTGCTCTGCCCAGAGAAGTATGCTTTCCGCATATGCACAAAGGCACCTTAGGAGCCAGCAGTGGCTCTGTGCGCTCTCCTGCCTTTGTCCCACTTCTCCACCTTTGCTTTAGTGACCTGACCAGGCAGGCATCTTAGCCTTGTCCTACCTGCTCCTGGCTCTTGGGTGGTGCATGTGGCAGCTTTCCCCTGGACATTAGTGCCTGCCCCTACTGCTTTTCATAAGTGCATCTGGGGCTTGGGGCACCCTTACTGCAAGGGACTCAATGAGGATGGAGCAGAACCCTTGGAAGATGAGAATGAGATGGTAGCTTAGGCTCAGACCTATTCTCTATGAGGCTTAGAGGTTTTTCCTTGAGAGAAGAAGACTGAGCCCTTCGAGAAGGCTACATAGTCTTGCTGTGGAAGAGGAAAGTTTCTTCCATTCCCCAAAATCTCTTGGAGCCTAGTCAGAGCACATCTGTGGAAGCTCTCGTTCTCAGAGCACAATAGGATGCAATGTGGGCATGTAATAAATCCAACCACAGCAGGCGCCGAGGTGGCGAGGGCTGCACCAGGTGTTTTGGCTGTCTGATGTGTGAGCTGTCCAGCTGCCAATCCGCTGGGTGGGCAGAGGTGGGTGGGTGGGGCATATGTCCCAAGGGACTGGATTAAGCCCAAGTTTCTCACACTATGGTCACCTGAGGTGATAGTGATGGGGGGCAGCGCCCACCTCAGATGCCTAGAATCAGAATCTCTAGAAACCTGGACCACATGCTGTATTCGCTATTGGCTGATACCTAGAATCTCTGTTTGCCTTTCTTATTGGAATAAGTATCTTGCTTTAGTGTCCACCCTCCTATCTTGTGCATGCCTAAGCCCTTGAGGCAGATCAGGCATGTTTCAGTGACAGCTCATGATGCCAAGTCTGGGGTTCCTCCTGTGGCTTTGCCTGTATGACAACTGGGAGAGTGAGGTGAACGGAGGTGAAAGGCATATGCAGAACCCAAAAGGTGCACAACTGTCCTGGAGGTCTGACTCAAGACCTCTGTGGAACTAGCAGCAAGGTGGTTTCAGTTCCGTATTGAAAGGACCTTTCTGTTGTTAACACACTGATGAAGGAACCAACTTTCTGGAGAGATGGGGAGAGGCTCTCAGGGTTGAACAAGGCATCTGATGCTTTCAGGGTCTTTTGGGATTCTTGGTGTATTTGTTGTTGTTATTGTTGTTGTTAATAAAGGCCAAAATAAGAGAAAATCATGGCAAGTTATAAATGTTTACATTTAATAAATTAATGTAATCGACACATAAAAATACAAAGCAGTCTGTGCTATTTATAAGACGACTTCAAGATGTTAAAATGAACATTAAATTACAGTGCCTGTAGGCATGAGGATCCAGGGATGGATCCAGATTTAAATTTTTAGTTGCACATCTTCATCCTCCAGCCTTGTCAGTGTCTGAATGACCATGTGTATGACTTCATTTGAAGTGAGCACGCATAGCCTTTGAGCCCTTTCGTGGACAGGAGAGTGAACCAAATGGCCTCTTTGCCATCTTCTCCTTCGGTTACCAGAAACACATAAGCCTGAGGTCGAGCCAACTATCTTTTAGAGATTCTGTAGTGGGAATGATGTTGAAGGATTAGTGTCCAGTAATTACAAGTGCTGGGATGATAATCGCAGTGTGTTGGGGGTAGGACACCATCACATTTTATACTTTCCTCCTAAAATTGATTTAGCTGAGCTTTATCATTCCCCATCCACTCCAATTGGTTAGACAGAATATTAATTTCAAGAGTGCTGTGGTACCTATGTGTAGATCTGAATTTCGTTGGGTTACAGGCAAGTTTTTTTTCTTTCCTGTCTCTCTCTCTCTCTCTCTCTCTCATCTCTCTTTCTCTCTCTCTTCTCTCTCTCTCATTCTGTCTCTCTCTCTCTTCCTGTCTCTCTGTTCCTCATCCTCCTTCCTCCTTCCTTCCCTTCCTTCCTTCCTTCCTTCCTTTCTTCTTCCTTCTTCCTTCCTTCCTTCCTTCTTTTCTTTTCTTTTCTTTTCTTTTTCTTTTACAGTATACATGAGCTCTCAAGTGCAGTTTATGATCGGAGAGGCACCTTACTTAGCCACTCCTCCATCTGGGTATTGGGGGTAGGGCAGTGCACTGCTCTGAGTTTATAAGGCCGTTGGGCAATGCCGATGTCCACAGGGGCAGCCTCGCTGGACATTTTAGCACAAGGTAAAGCTGCGGAGAGGGCTGTCCTTTCTAAACAAGACCATTCAACTTCCATCATTTTCTTTCTAGAACTACCTGGGGAGGGGATGGCATTGGTTTCATGGGCGGCATTTTGGGGGAAAAATGTAATCTTTTTAGAATAAAGGAAGAAAAAGGTGCAGCTATGCAGGAGGACGGGATGAAGGATGATGTGGGACTCAGAGGCGCGCAGTGTTCTTTTCAGTTCGTTAAATACACCCGCAGATATGCGTTTCCATCTAAGAGAAGCAGGGTGGGGTTGGGGGAATGGAAAGGAGAAACAATTCCCTATTTTCTTTACTGATGACCCATGACAGTTGTGTAAGGGGGAGTAAGAGGGAGGGGGGAAATGAGGCAGGAGGGGGGAAACAGAGGGGTCTTTCAGTGACAGAGCAAGGAAAATGGCAAATTATCCATGGTTTCCAGAAATCCGTGGAGGCCCCCTCGGCCCCTGCCCTGCTAAATACAGTGCCGGCTGTATGCATTTCCCACCTCAGAGATGTCTGCCTGAATATTCGGAGGCATTGTGTACTGATGTGTTTGGTTGTGTACAATCTGCCTAGTGTGGGATGAATCTTGGCTTCCAGGGGAAGTCCTGGTGCAAATCGACTTTATTCTAGTGCTGTATAAGAAATGCCTTCTAAAAACACACCAAGAAGTTCTGCAACCAAATAAATTCTCTCCACAAGAATTTTTCAAATGTGACTGGAGTTCTCAAGCTTGATGGGGAGACAGAGTGTGCTTGGGCTGGCCCAAAGTTTGAAGTGCGTTTGCTGTTTGGGCCAGTCTCGAGTGAAACAATGTCCTTTTTGTGCCCAAAGTAGAGTGGGGGAAGCGAAGGGGGTGTGCACATTTGTGCAGGGAGGACCCATGAGGGTGCCGGCCCTGAAATGAAGAGGGAGCAGGCAGAAGGTGCTCGCCCCCCGACCCCCACCCCTCAGCAGTGAGGCCTGGAATCATTTTCATATCAGCTCCTTGAGGCTAGAATCAATCCAGAACCTCCTTCAAAGCCTCTGAGTTTTGCTTTCATAGAGTTCTTGAAGTTAAATCTTCTGGGCTCAGATTAAAAAACAAAACAAAACAAAAAACAAAACATAGCTCCTGCTGTTGCCGTCACTAGATTTAGCTCCCTAGTCCAGGCTGCACCTGCCACAGTATATCGCTAAAGCCAGGGTTAATTTTGCTGAGCAGTTTCATTTTTGTCTGCTTCGTGTTTCTGAATTCTTAACAACATCTTCAGCTGAGATTAAAAACATTCTCCCCCCGCCAAGATGCTTGTGGGTCAAGTGTGGGAAAACTGTGTGAGCATGTTTTCTTCTCTGTGTACAAAAGAAGTCGCAGTGAAATTTATCCTAATGGAATTTAACTACTGGTTTATGGAGAGAATTCAGAAGTAAACAGAGAAAGGAGAAATAGCTGAAGTGTTTTTCTTTTTCTTTTCTCTACCTTAACACTCAACTACATAAATTCATGTTGGGTTCGAACACAAATGCATTTTGTTTGTAGTAATTAAAATGTTTTAATGAGACAACCATAAAATCCACCATTAATTATTTTATTTCAAACACTTCTGCCTTCTTTTGAACCAGGTCTATTTAGAAATAGTTTAGAGAGTAGCCTGCAGTTTTATTCTTTCCTCTGCATTATACACAGGAGTGGAGAAGTCATTTATAAATAATTACACAATGTTTTGGGTCTTTGGGCTTGTATAATATATCAAAGCGATTAGTACACTTATTGTTCCATTGTAAATGCTTTTTTTCTCCTTTCAGTTTCACTTGCCTTGTCTTCCAGCTAAACCTTTTTCTGAAAATCTTTTGTCTTCTTCATTCTTTTTGCTTGTTACAGTCCAGGAGCATTCTTCTTATTCAAACACTCGCAGCAGGGGCAAAGAAAGCGACTTCGGCCGCATCTTAAGTTTTACCATAACTTTCTGGCATTTTCTTTTCTTTCAGTTTTCCCAGACTACCTAGGGGCAATGAAGAATTATAACATACATGAGTTATTGGTACTCCCCTCGAGGTAAAGGGGGAAGAAAGTGCCTCATTTTCCATGCCCCCCAAGGGCCGGAGCGAGCGGGCGGCCGCTAAACAATGTATTTATCACTTTGCATCTCTTTGGGCCGCCGGCCCGCCCGCGCGCCCCCACCCTCGCCGCCGCCGCCGCGGGTCGGCTCCGGCCCCAGAGAGCCCGCGTTTCTCAATTTCTTTTATGGAGCCACAAATAAAGACTCCTTGGCTGCGAGAAGCGAGTCTTCCCGAGCCCTGCGTATTCGATCCTCGCGCCGGGCTCTTCCCACGGCGCGGGCCTGGGACAGCGCGTGGGGCCGGGTCACCGCCGGGGCCGCTCGCCGCCGGGGCCGCGTGACGGGATTAGGGCCGCACGAGAGGCGACCGCGCCGCGGCCTCCAGCCACGTGAGGAGAGAAATGGCTTCAAAGGTCCCCAGCAAACTAATCCTTGTTATCCGGCAGGACCCCCGCGCCACGCCACAAGCCAGGCCTGCCTCCTCGGGCGGGCTTCCCCGGGCAGGAGGTGACACCTGTCCCACCCAGCCCCATTCCCAGGCCCTAGGCGAGGCCGGGGCCGTTCTGCGTAAAAGCGGCGGGGAGGGGGGCGCTGTTATATTAGGAAACTGAAGATGCTCTTCTAGAGAATAACGATGAAATGGGGGGCGAGGGCGGGCAGGCTTGGGGAATCTGGGCTTGAGCATGAAAACAGAGCGTTTCATTAAGAAAATCAATCAAAGATGGGTGGAAGAAAAAATAGGGGTGTAGAAAACCCACGGGAGAAGTCCAGCTATTCCCCTCTGGGCGTTTTCCAGGCTGGAGGGCGTTCTGTCGCTTGGTCCCCTCCCCGCCGGGCCCCCGGCCCCCCGGCCCGAGAGGAGCACGTCGCAATCTGTCAGGACCTGGCCCGGTTTCCATATGAAGGGCCGCCGGCGCCTTGGGAGCGCTGAATGGCCGCTCGCGGTCGGGCGGGCGCGCACGCCCCCGGCCCAGGCTGGATTTGGCCGCATTTGCATAGCAGGTGCTGATGCTTGTCCATTCTTACTTAAAGAAGTTTTAATATGGGATAAATTACCAGGAATTAGGAGCAGGCGTGGGCGGGAATAAAGGAACCGTGTCGCCCGTCTTCTTACCGCCGCCTGGCGCGGGGAAGGGGAGAAATAATAACAGATTCAACTTTAAAAGTCGTCTTCTTAACAAGCTACGAACCCCCCAAAAGGAGCCACGAGAGAACAGGAGGGGACTTTAAGCAATTTGATTTTAGAATCTGTTCTGCAGCGAGCGAAGCAATAATCCCAGGGATAGTAATAAGATTAGCAGGAGAAGATCTTTGAGTCAGAAAGTCTGGTGGAGTTTAAAATGTTAATCCTGACCCTAATCCTCCCTGTTGGTGGAGTGGAAGTGCAGCACCACTAGAGTTTATGTTTTCTTCCCCTACTCTGAAAGAAACAGCAGGTGAGGCTCACACTGGCCCATTTTTTGTTGAGAGGAGGGCACACTGCCTCCAGGCCACCAGGAGCCAGCCAGAGCCTCCTCTGGGCATGGGTGCTTGGCTCCCCACTCTCCCGACCAGGCCTGTGTGGCCGTACTGGTTTCTGGGTTCGGTTTCATCTGTTTGAAATCTCGCAAAGGCTTGGAGCAAAGTGGAGTTTCAAAGCGATGGGATTTTGAAGAGATAGAGATTCTCACCGGGCCCTGTCCCCAGCCTCCTTTAAGCTGGCCCAAGGGTATCCTTTTGAAGGGACAACCTGGTTTTCAGGTTTTTGGGGTCTTGGGAACTGGAAAAGGGGAATGGCTGCCTCCAGACTGCAGCCTGACAGATTGCGGATCTGCTTATTAACCGCGTGGGAGTAATGCCTGGAGTCTGGGACCCTTAAGGGGGGTCTCCAAGTATTTGGGGGACAGAGAGGGGACCTGGTAAAGAAAGGGCTGTCCTAGCATGAGCACTGCTACACAGGTGCTCTCCCCACCAAGATGCTGTCAGACATAATGTCAGACGTGCTCTCAGATGGTATGGGGACAACAGGCTGCCTGCTCTCTGAGGGAACAAATGCCAAGGCTCTTATCTCCTTTGCCTGCTGGCTAAGGAGCCTTTCTCCTTCTCTCTTGGGTTCACATGCTGCTTTTTAGAGCTCAGCCTCCTCTGATCTCTGGCAGTTTCTCCTGGCCCAGTTTGACCCCATGTTGGGGCAGGATGACACTTGGGATCATGCGGGCAAGCCTCTGGCTTGCCCCAAGCGCTTCCCTACATGCCTGCTTTTCCTGGAAGGCAGTGTGAGATGCCCAAACGGACCATATGGTTTGGAGCGAGAGCCTCGGAGCCCACAGACAATGGGGAAGTGAGAGGCCCAGGTCAGTGGCAGAGCTCGCGCTGCTGCAAACCTCTCTTTCAGCCTAATGAAGCTGTTGTCTGGGGGTAATGATGCAAATGCCCCGGCCCTTTCTCGCTGCGATAGTCTAGAACGTGATTTGTCATACAATCTGAATCTTTGGGAGGACTTTAGACAGAACCTCCCCCCAAGATGGAGATGAGCCATATGTGCACTTTGCATCTGAAATGGGAGGTGGGGGCAGCAGGAGGGAGGATGCCGCCTACCCGGACTTCCCAGAAGGACAGTGTTCTGACAGCCAGAGGACACAATCCCGATGAGCCCAGCACCACCTGACTCCAGGGGACTCGTGTGGGTACAGCGCTGTAGTACCTAATGACAAATTAGCAGTTTGTGTTGGGAAAAAAAATCTGGATATTCCGAATGGGGTGATCATTTTTCTCCTCATTCCTTTTTCCCATGCTGCATGATGAGGTTGGAGAAGGGGCCATTCTGGATGGCATGCTCACTTAGTAACAATGTTTACATTTCGCAGTGCTGAGTTCCCCAGCTAATACTAATTGGGGCTGGAATGGACACTTCAGTCAGTATTTCTAAAGTAGAAATAGTAAAAGAGAAGCAGGGGCCAGGCGACAGGCATCCTAGGCCTGGGGCAAATGGGAAAGACACAAACCAGAGTGAGAAAAACAAGCAGAAAGAGTGTGAAAACCGGCTTCCATGTGCGAGTCACAAAGGAGAAGGTAGTGGTTGCACTTTACAAGAAGAGAGGCAGCTCCTCATTGCCCCTCCAGCTGGGGCACTGAGAGTCTTCCCAAAGTCCAGACACAGAAATATGTTACTCATGATCAATCGGAGTAAAGCAGACTGCCGTGGAATGCAGTGATCTAACAGCCCTTTTTTTTGGTTGGATGCAATAGAGAAGCACCAGTGGCCCAACATGACCCTAATAATAGCAATGACAATGGTGGTGATGGTGGGGCGAAGATTCTGTGGGATAGAGCCTGCCCTAGGAAGGGAACAGGGGAAGCAAAGATGACACATTCACATCTGCCCACAGGGGAGGTCTTTCTTTTCTGCCCCACCCTTTATTGTGCCCCCAGCATCTGGCACGGTGCCTGGCACAGTGCCTGGCCCAGCATAGTTGACATTCAAAGGATATTTGTGGATTTGTGCATGGATGCTGGGTTGCTCACACCTGTGCGCGTTTGTGTGTGGCTTACATGTAGGTATACATGCATGTACTACATGGGCCTTTGTCACCTTTAGTAGAGAAGGGAGCAGGGAGTTGGGTTGCACCACTTCTCTGAGAATACTCCACCTCCTACGACCTGAGAGTGCGTGCACTAGTTGGCACGGCAACCCTGGGCTCTGTCGGGTGTTCAGCCCCCGGCTGGCAGAGGGCTTGCTGGGTGGGTATCTGTTCATTCATTCTATGGTGGTGTAACTTTAGGAGGTAAAATGGGGTGGGATGGGAAATGGATGTGTCATGATCTTAGGAGGAGAGGTCCCTAATTACCCCTGCTGGCAGTGGGGGTCAGGCCAAGGCAGATGGAAACCTTGGTCACGCCTTCACACCAGTCACTTCCATGGTCACAGGTAAGTTGTTGTCAAGCTTTGCCAAAGCCCCGGCCACATGAAACTCTTTCTGGTTCCTTAGATGCCCCCAGCCTCTAATCTGGGCACTGAAGGAGAGAGAAGGGAAGAGTTACCGCGGTGACAACACCAGTTCTCAAAGCCCAAGCCACAAGCTGCTCACCGCAACACCTGTTACCACCAAGAGGTGTGTCCTGGAGTGGGAGCTGGGAGGTGGCTCTCCTGGAGTCCGGGCGGGTGGGGTAGGGGTGAGGGTGCTGGGAACCCAGTGGGATTGGGCTTTCTGCTAATTTGAGGGCTATACTTGATTTAGAAAAATGGGAATCTTTCTAAAACATCCCAGTTTTCTTTCTCTCTTTAACAAATATGTTCCAGATGCCCATTTTCATGAGCACTGGGGGAGCCCAGAGTCAAGATGCTCAGTACCAGCCCCTCTACTTTTTGATTTCATCATCATCATCATCATCATCATCACTGTCATGATTCATATTAATATAAATACTATATATGAACAATTTTATGAGAGGGACACTGAGCTACACCCTCGATATGCATGATTTTATAAAACTCACAAGCCTGTGAATAGTATATTTTATCTGCCTTTTAAATACAGGGAGACCGAGGCTCAAGGAGGTTGACACATGTCCAAGGTCATGGGGCCAGCAGGTAGTAGAGTCGGGATTGAAACCCGGGCTGTCTGGTTTTAGTAACCATGATATTGACTATTTGTCATCCTCCTCTCTTTTTCTCCCTTTATGTGAAAACCTTTGCTGTGGCCAGTTCCAACGAGGTGTTGGGGACATGGGATGGAAACCAGAGCCCTACTCTGTTGGGGAGGGCGGCTGTCACCGGTGTGGAGGTGGGAGAAGGTCTGTGCCTGTGGGCGGGTTGGTGCTCTTGTGGGGGAAGGGCTGTGATCCTGGCACACAGGGGACATTGTTGGTTTTGAAGCTGGTTTCTGTTCTTGTTTTCTTGACAGGAATTGAGAGGCCTGGGTTCCCTTTGCTACCTTGGCAAAGTCCTCTCAGGCCTCTCTCTCTGCATCTCAAAAAGGGATGATGGGGGTGGAGGTTGGGGGTGGTATAATGTGTCCCCAGGGGCTTGCAGACCAGCAGGAGCTCTTCATGCTCCCTGATGAATGCTGCCCTCCCCCTCATGCTTGAGGAGTTACTTGACTGTGTGACAGCAAGTGATGTCCCCTGCTCTCTGGTCTCCCTATCTTAGCGAGCAGAGTTTATGAAGGCTCAGAGAGCTGAGCTGTGTGCCAAGCTGAAACCAGTGGCCTCTCTGAGTAGTGAAGGGGATATTCTCTGTGCTCTGTTTGGTGTGGATTCTTTAGTCCTAGAGTTTTGGGGTTGTACTGGGCTTCTTGTCTCCATACTCCCAAGAACTCAACATGACTTTGGCACTAAGAGACGCTAGGTTACTTATGTTTCTTGGTTTAGTAGTTGTTAATTCAGTTCATTCATTCATTTATTGATTCTTTCATTTCCATTAGGTTAAGTCCGCTTTTCCTGGGTAAAAGATCACTTAACTTCCCACCTAAAACCCTTCAAAGGTTTTCCATTGCACTTAGAATGAAATACCCTGATATTTTTATTTCGACCATGGTTAACAAGACTCTGTGCCATCTGCCTCCTGCCTACCTGGCGGGGGTGGGTAGCTCAGCCTCATCACCTGTCTTCTTACTCTGCCCTATGTGTTCCAGCAACGCCGTGTTCTCTGGCACTTGCTGTGCCTTCTGCCTGGAGCACTCTCCCTGTGATGGGTCCTTCGCACCCTCCAGGTCTCATCTCAGAGGACCTACTGATGATCCTGGCCAAAGCCACCCTCCCCAGCCCTGCGGTCACTTTTCCTCACATCACTCTCTCTATCAGCACATAAATCTGTGCGTAGTTTACATATTTATTTGTTTGCCTGTTCCTTGTCCGTCTCCAACTAAACTGAAAGTTCCATGTGGTGGCAGTGTCCAGCTTATTGACCTGTCTTCCCAGTGTCTAGGACAGTGTTCACCACATGACAGGTGCTTAGTATGTTTTATGGTTGAATGTGGACGTTGACTTGAATGTACTTAAATGGTGAGGTGTCTGTATCCTGCTAGTACATTGCCAACTTCCGGCTCAGAAAAATCTGGCCTAAAGAGAGAATGAATCATGTGAATGATTTAGTCCTATGTCGTGTGAAGCTGTGTGCTTTTGAGTAAAGTGTGTCCCAGATGGGTCTCTCTCTAGGCGTGGGGACATTTTCTGACTTGGCTGGACAGAGCACATTTCTGACCTGGTCCTGACTCCCCATAGGATGATTTTATGTCACACTTGATCCCTTGGGGCTCTCTGAATCTCACCATTTGTGCTCAGAGGAGACATCTGCACCTGCTCGAATAGACGATGTCTCCTCTGTTTGTGTGAGAGGGCTGTGCAAACATGCTTCCTGAACAGTGTAGAAATGGACATGGGCAGGCTTTCCAGTCAAAATGGAGAACGAACATCCCTGGGACGCGCCTGCCAGAGAGGCAGGGAAGAGGAGGGACTCCTCAGAGCACAGTGGGGGCAGAGCAGTTGCTGAGGGCTAGGCATACCTGAGTGGGCATCAGCAGGGAGAGAGGTCTGGGGCTGGTTCTAAGGAAAGCCACTTGGAGTAGCAGGGGCCAGGAATCCCCATCATTCCCAAAACTCATCTCGAGGTGGGGTCGCCCTCCTAGCAGCCCCTCCGTAGCCTTGCCAGTTCCCCACACTGTCCTGAGTCCTGGCTCTGCACACGGAGCACTGGCAGTGGGTCTAGCTGAGGGCCGGATGTGGAGAAGACCCCATTCCTGCTCTCGGAGAGCCGGTAGTCTGCCTGGAAGTCAGAGTGAGTGTACAAAGCAGCACTGGATGGAATTCAAATGCAACTCTGCCTACACACTCTCATTCACACGGCCAGTCACCCGCCAGTCATTTATGTAGTGCCTCCCAGGGTCGGGGTCCGTGTGTGCAGTGCTGAAACCTGAGGAAACCCCCTGGAGCGGTGCTCCTGGAGTTTACCTTCCAACTTGAAAACAGACCACAGTCACAAAAATGAACACCTAAAATAACAGCAGGTGGCAATGAGTGCTAAATAACCAGGGCACCATTATGGGAGAAAACAGGAGAAACTCTAGTTGACGTGGCAAGGAGATCTCTGAGCAGATGATGTGGAAGCTGAGGCTTGAAGGATGAGAAGGAGCCAGCCACAGGGAGCGCTGGAGGGAGAGCATTCCTGGCAGAGGCCCTAGCAAGTGCATCTTCTAGAGCAGGAACAAGCTGGTGGTGTGTGAAAACCTGATGGAAGACCAGTGTACATTAAGAAAGCCTTCAGGAGCGAGGTGCAGACAACTTTGGACAGACAACGGATGTCAACATAACATGAAAAAAAACCCAAATATCTTCCTAACACTTACTATGTGCCTAGCACAGTGGTGTTATACTTGATTTAATTCTCTCACCAACTCGACGAGGTGTGCATTGTTATACTTTTGGACTGAGGAGGCAGTAGAGGCTGTGGAAGTTCAGACCAGTGAAGTCAGTTGCCAAAGGTCATGCAGCAAGTTAGTGGTGGAATCAGGTTTCGGACATAAGGCTGACTTAAGAGCCCAAGTTCATAACCACTAGATGACCCTGTCTCCCAACATATAGGTGTACTACGGAGATAGTGAAGGTTCAGTACCAGACCACAGCAATAAAGTGGGCATCGCAGTAAAGCACATTGTAATCTTTTTGCTGGTGGAGAGTCTTGCCTTCAATTTGTAGAAAACGCAACAACGTCTGTGAAGTTTGATAGTGAAACGGTGAAACAGGGTATGCCCGTATAAGAAAACAATGCAAACTACGCACACTTGAGACCTGGAAAAAAAGAGAAGAAACCAGAGAAAATTGTAGTCATGGCCTTAAGCTGTTGGGAGTATCATGTAGAGAGATGTGTGGACAATCATATGGATGTAAAGTCATCATGACAGCTACACCCCATCCTCAGGAGTTTGTGACTCTGAGGGGCAGGTTTTCCGCGCAAAGGTTTAGCTGTCTAAAGGTGGAAAGCAGCGCCACCTGTTGGTGAAAAAGGGTGATGGTTGTACAGCAGTTCAAGAGAAGACCGGGGTCCATCACCTATGAAGTGTTTTTTAATCACCCGCTGGGTGTGCAGGTCTGTGCTGGGCGGGGTGAGTAAGGGTGTGAGGAGAGGAGTAGGGCGAGGGCTGGGGGGATGCAGGACTCGGAGACACAGCTCTGCTTCCAGAATAGAGAGGGCTGAGTTGGGAGGTTGGGCTGCCTGCTTCCATCCTTCCTCGTGGACATCAGAAGATCTCAGAAAACAGACCAAAGGGGGACATGGAAGAAGTGAATGAGGGGTCTGGGTTGTCTTGAGAAACTTTGAGAGGCTTCGTCAAAGAGGCAGAACCTGAGTGGGCAAGCACTTGGAAAGTGACATGGCTTTTTGCAGAACTGAAATGATGTGAGCTATTTACTGCACAAGAGTTTGAATTATAAAAGGTAGAAACAAGCCATATGTCTGTAGGTCGAGGAATAGTAAATAAAGTATGTTGCATCCCCTTGAAGGGATGCTACAGAGCGTAGGAAAATAATGAGCAAGCTCTTTAAGTACTGATATGGAGAAGTCTCCAACGTATGTTAAGAAAGCAAGACCAAAATAGCGACAGCACAGACCAAGGTGTAGAACTGTATGTGTAGTGTGCCATAGTTTATGAAAAAAGGAGAGAGAATGTAAATTAAATATTCGACTTGCTTGTCTAAGCATGAGGAAACTCTGGAGCCCGCACCAGAAACTGTTAATACAGTGGTTTGCCCGAGCGAGTGGGTGGGGACAAGAATGAGAGGGAGACCATTTATCTTACGATATATCTTTTTAATTTTTTGGTAAATTTTTAAATTCAGCGTGTATATTCCATATTCCAGTTAGTGGTTTTGAGAAAGAAAATTATGAGTAAAAAAAAAATAAAATGGAATTCTGATTCCACGGCAGCTTGGCACCTTTCCTCTCCTGGGCCTTTGCTTCCTTGTGTCTAGAACTGATCAACTGTGTGGACCGTGTGTGGCACGGAGTTCTAGAATCCAAGAACTGAAAGAGACCTTTTAGGGGAATTTTATGTATTATATGTGTAAGATAACTTATTTTTCATAGGGTTGTTGTTAGACTTTGTTCATTCGTGTTTTCTGATTCCTCAATATTGAGAGTCATAATAAAGTCCCGTTCATAAGTGTCATTAATGATTACACTTGACCGCAAGGTAGCTATTCATTTGGTTGGTCTCAGATATTTACTGAGCATTCCAGGGTGCAGATGCTAGGCTGAGCCTGGGAGTGTCCCGGAGAAGCCCTGGGCCCAGGTTCTGCCATTGGGGGGGCTCACAGTCTAGTGAGGAGAGGAGAAAGTGACCAGTGCCGTGGTGAAGGAGAGCGGGAGGGAAGTGAGCACTCTTCACTTGGAGAAATCACTCAAGCCTTCCTGGCAGAACCAGGAGAGCCTGGGTGGGGGTGGGGGTGGGGGAGGGAGTGCTTAAGCATGAGTGGCAACCAGCAAGGATCAAGGACAAATGGCTGAATTTGCTTTTGACTGTTCAGAATAAGTGTGCTTTATTTTTCAAGTGTCTGATTTCATTTCAAAAAGAAAGACATGCTTTCTGTTACTTTCTTTTAGTTTCCATTAAAATTATTGTAAGAAACCATTTTCTCTATACCCTGGTTACAAAGAGGCAGTTGTTGCTTCCAGTTTTACAGCGACGAGGTCACAATGCAGTTGGCAAAGTTCCTGATTTTCCTGCCTGTGTCCCAGGCCTGGCTCTGTCCACCAGAGTAGCTATGACATATTGGATTGTGGAAGTGGGGTTGGGGCCAGGGCCTTGGTCCCTGGGGATTTAGCTTCTGTCACTACAATAGGTTATGGTGGGGGAGCCTCATGGGCTCTTGTGCCCCTTGTCAAGATCTCATAGCTGGGCTGTGTGTTCCCTTTGTGGTCTCAGTTTACTCGTTTGTGAAATAAGAGTATTGGGCAAGGTGACCCACTGGAGGCCTTCCAGAACTCGGCCTCTGTGACCAAGGTGCTGAGCACTCTGGGAAGCTCATGACGTTTCCCAGGGAATGAGGTCCAATATGTTCAGGTGGGCAGAGCCTCCTTTCACTTTCTGTCACTGTAAAGCAATCTTTCTCTGAGCCTCAACCAGACACAGTATGGCTCCATGAAAGAACTTTTGAGAGGAAGTAGAGGACAGAGCTAGGTCTTGGCTGAAATCTTTCCCTTTTTCTGGGACTCAGTCCCTTTGTCTGAGTTACCAAGAGGCCAACAGATGAAGCCCTTTCCCACTCTGACTTTACAAGAGCATCTGTGGTCCCTTGGTGGACCAGGGTTCTCTAGGCCAGCCCTCTCCCTGTCCCTCCTGCATGGGCTTTTGAAAACATCCCTTGAGAATGGACTGGAGCCATGTATGTGTGCAGATGAGTCACTCATGGAGATGAGTGATTCTTACTTAGTGCTCCATACAGGGGAGCTGGGAGCCGGCTGCAGGGCCAGATTCAGGGAGGGGCTGCCATTTAAATTAGAACATTATCTCCAATGAGTTTATAATTAAAAATGACAAGCTGGAGAGAAGACATGTGTCATACAACTTTGAATTTGCCTCTGTTTCTAGATCATACCATATTATACTATGAATTAATATTTTTAAAGTCTGAAAAATCTCATGGGTCCTGTGACAACATTTCATTAAGTATTTTGGCAGGGGTTCAAAGCATTCATTTATTAATTGTGAACCAGAGATGTTACAGCATTCTGTTGTGGCATTTTGTCCTGCTCAGGGCCTCAGTGGATGGATACGGCGGTGTCCTGGTTGGAACCTGGACCAGCCTTCTCAGGGGCAGCTCTTCTTCTCTAGGCACAGCCTTGAAAGGAAGTGAGGGAGCAGGAGGCAAAGTGGGCAGGTGAACTTGTGGGTGAAGTCCTTATCTGAAGCTTTTCCAAGCCCTGCATTCACTTCTGGGAATCCTCTGCCACCTCCAGGGAGTTGAGCAAACAGCCACGAGGTGGAGCTCCGCACCACCATGCAAAGGCATCTGCTCAGTCTGGGAAGTTTTTCCAGATGGGAAGTCTGGGCAGTGGGTGCAAAGCACTTGGGAAGAAAAGTGCTCAGAGGGCACTTCCTCCGTCCAGTCCCTTCATAGAGATGCGGAATCTCTGCCTTGAAGGGGATTCCCCCTCCTGAACACTCAAACCAGCCCCCTCCTGCTCCACTAAGTTAATGGCGTGGCCATGGAACTGAAGCTGGAGTGGGGTGGGGTGGGGGAGTTGCCCAGTTCCAGGGCCAGTCTGGGGCAGAGTCCACAGTTTCCCCCTGGTGGGGATCCTGCTTGGAGCCCTGGGGACTTCAATGTTTTCCCCCAGTGCACTGCATTGCATCATTCCAGGAAGCAGCTCTTGTTAGCAAATGGTGCTCCCTGAAATCATGCGAAGTGACAGCCAGTCACTGTCCCACTGAAAGGAGAGCTCTGTACTTAGTAGGCACCCCACATGTGTTGAGAGAAAATCATGACTTTTTTTTTTTTTTTAAACTTCCTTCTGTTTAAAAAGGTCATATGTATGCGGGAATAAAAGTCAAACAATGTGAAAGGGAGTCTAAGGGAAAGAAAGTCTCCCTCTGTTGAGCCCAGTTGCCCTGAAGGTGATCATTGTTACCAGCGACCTGGGCCTCTTCCAGAAACATGTGGGCTTGAATGTGCATGGAGTGTGGAGTTTTTAAAAATTATGAACAATTTAAAACAATTTAAAAAACAATATCTGAGCATATTGTTCTGGGTACAAGGTGCCTCCGGAGGGCACCACTCTCTCCCTTTCTGGTGCCATCAGGAGGCTGATCTGGACGGACTTCATGGGGCGCTCCCCCACCCTGCTTTTGGGTGGGCCTGGTCAACAACGGGCACCCAGCTGGAGATGGTGAGGTGGGAAGGGGGCGAGATTGGGGTATTTCGTTTCCTGTCCCCTGCCCTGTTGGATCGCCTCTCTAAAGACCCTGATGGGTGGACTTCTCCTGCAGCCACGCCGTTTGGGTCTGGAAACCATCTCTTGCTCTTTCTCCTTCAGGGCTCAGCTGCTAACAGCTCCCCGCTGCTGCTAATCCCAGGGGACTGCATCGTCACTTTTGATTTCCCTTAATTTTGCTCACATTTTAATAAATTAAATCCCCCTAGGGATGTGCTGGTAAATGTTTAATAACTGGCTCTCTGGGAAAAACCAAACCAAACCAAAACCCAGTTTGTAGCATTTCCTGGCTTTTGTCGAGTAACTTCTCCTACCATGGCTGATTTCAGACTACCAACAATTTCATAACTAGCTCACAAAAATTCTTCAAGTGTAGCGGTTGACTCTCATGGGCTGGCCGCAGCACACCACTGACTTTATTAAATTTCCTTTAATTGATCCACTTGAATGTGCCATCCATCGAAGAGGTGGTGGATAGATTATTTTGTAGGATGTCAGAAATGGGCTTTTTTTAATGATAATACTCTGTCAAACTATTCTTCAAAATGGCTGAACTATTGCCACCTTTGGATCTCAGGACTGTTAGCAGGGTTTGTAGTTGGTTGGCTAACTGAGTGATAAAGAATAGAGTCAGGAGTACCACTTTGGGGAGAGAGGTGTGAGGACATTGGTTTGGGAATACTCAGTTTGGGCGGGTCAACGGAAAGCCTCTTGGAGAGAAGGAGGAACATTTCTCACCTCAGCATCACAATCCAGCCCGAAAGCTTGGAGATCTCACGTGCTGAGCAGAGGGTTCGGAGAGGGGCGGGAGTGCAGGAGGTTGGGGCAGAAAGAACTCAGGCTGGAGTCCTGCAGCTCTGGCTTGACTCTGGCTTTGCCACCTGCTGGCTGTGTGGTTCTTGGAGCCTGGAGCTTCAGGTTCCACCTGTGCAGAATGGGGATAAGCCTGCCTTTTCTCCTGAAAGCTTGAGGATTTGATGGAATAGAGTATATCATATGTCTCAGGTGGGGCCCCTCACATTTTAGGTGCTCCAGAAGGGATAGTTTTGATGATGATGATGATGATGATGATGATGATGATGATGACGACGACGACTGGCCCAGAGAAGGCAAGAGGTCTTTCCTTTCAGGAGCTATTTATTCTTTCTGGAGCTGGAAACAGCCCCTTTCCTACCTGGGACGGGGTATTTGTAGAACCTAAAATTGCCTTTGGCTTTTCTTTCAGAATAAATGTGCTCTTTTAGGACAGGCACGTTAAGCTAAAGTTTCCATCGTGTGGCTTCCTCAGAAACCTGCCTGGCACCTTATTTTTGAGGAATTCAATTGAGGCGTCTTTGTGAAACTACAATGGATAGATGAGTTTAAAATTATATTTATTTTATTTTTAATTATATATGTAATTATATATATACATATGTATATTTCTGAGTGGATTGTTTTTCCAAAAATGAAAGTTTCAAGGTTCTGAAAACAAAAGCGATTCTGCCAGAATGAGGTAGAAATTGGGAACCTCACAACTACTCATGAAAATCTTCCACTGACGGTTTCTGAACTCGCAGGAACAACGTGGAAATGTGGGGGGAAAAGGGATCCAACATTTCTTCCGGGGATTAGAAGTGAGTCCAAAATTGCAAGGACTTGGGAGAAAAAGGCTCTTGTTAAGTTCCCCTTTGAATAACCGAGCCCCTTTCTCTCTGAGCATTAAGTGTTGAGATGCAGCATCCTTACTGCTTAGAAACCCAACAAAGACTGGCTTGGTGGCTGCTTTGAGGGTTCTGTTCCATGTAGAATTTTAACCATGAAAAGACACAAAGATTGATTTCTTCCGAGTCCTTAACTGAACACCACGAAGGGAGAGAATGAGTGGGGAGCTGGGCTGCTGTCTCCCACCATTTGTCCTACTCCCATTCAGAATCTTGGAGCCATGTGGGCTACCCTACCCAGCCCTTTTCTGTCTCTAGTGTTTGGAAATGTACCACAGGCTCAACCATCCAGGTATGGAGAGTGCTGGGCTCTGGAGAGGCCACGTGCTGCTGTGTAGAGAGAATGGATCTTTATTTAGTTTTGTAGCCTGGTTGTGCCACTTATTTGCCGGATGTTCTAATCTGTAAAATGGGATAATAATGCCTGGATTGAAGGCCAGCTATTAGGATGAGGCGAGATAATCAGGGATAGTGTTGGTGTAGAGTAAGAGCTATTTACATATTGTTGGTCTCCCCATTTCAGGTTTTAGAGCATAGATATCCCACCCCTGATTTTTAGCACAGCTGTCCTTCTGCCCGACTTTCAAAGCCTCCCAGACCATTCCCAGGTCCATATCCTCTGCCCTGACTGAGCAGGTCTCCATGATTTCTCCTGTTCATCTTCTCAGTACACATGTGGATAATGAGCCATGCCCCTGACTGGGAGCCACAATCCCCCGAATGTGAGCAAAGCTCTCAATCTCTCTGAACTCAGCTTCCGTAGAAGTAAAGGATTCTGACATTCTTCACTAGGGATCATTGCAAGGGTTAATGCGGGCAATAGAAACAAAGTACCTAGCACAGCCCCGACCCCCTGGTGATGCTGAATAAAGGCTCTTTCCTTCACCTCCTGGACCACGAGCTGGAAAGGATGGCTATATGTACAAAGTAGCTCCCACAAAGACCATGTGGTGCCTATACAAGTAACTCAAGTGACTATCTCAACGCTTCACCTGGTTCATGCACTGAAGCATAGGGGCCGTGTGTGGACTTTGGACTGCAGGGTTCAAACCCTTTGTGTCACTTTCACTAAAAATTTCTCTATAAATTCCTCCAAAGAGAAATTTAAAAAGAAAAAAAGAAGAAACAAAAACAAACAAAAAAAATAAATTCCTCCAAGCCTTAGCATATGTACTAAAAAGGGTCTGTAAAAAAGTACCTAACATTTTAACTAGGAAAAAAAGTATAGATGATAGAGGCTCTTTCATCCTCCTAGAGACCAAATCAAAGTTGTGATGGAAACAAGGAGCAGCAGCAAGGAAAAATCACCTGAGATGTAGATGAGCAAGCCATACAACTAGGGAGAAGTCCAAGAAAACACCCTGCAATGGCAGAACGTAGGACTGGACAAGGACGCGGGGCTGCCCGGTCCCGAGCGGCAGAGTGAGATGGAGTCTGAGGCAGCGGCAGCGCCAGAAGGTTCTTAAAGGGGCCACGTCCATGAGCAGATTTTTGTGGTGATGGACCTGCTCGCTCTGAGCATCAGTGCCCGTTCGGCTGTACACGGGGGGCACCAGGGACTTACAGGGAGGCATTGTTGAGCGAGGGCCAAGATGAGACTTGCTCTGTACAGAAGTGCTGGCGGTATCCATTGTTCTCTGTTGAGCCCTCCCCTCTACTAGTTCGCGGACACAGCGCCACCATAGCCCTGATGTCATCAAACTGGATAACAGAGGTCGCTCCACCCAGAGGATTTCCTGAAAACCCGCCTCCACCAACTCGCGGCCCCACCCAAACCACATCCAGTTGTATCCTCAGCGGGTCAGGTGCTCCTTGCTGAGACTCACTGGAGGCGGTGTCGGTTTCTGGTGTGGCCTTGTGAGACAACACACAGCATCTGTGGATTGCTTGCTGAATCGTAACAGGTGGCCCTGGAGGAATAGAGGCTTGGCTTAAGTTTGGCCTGCAGCTGAACTGCTCTCAGGACTGTGCCACTGGACACCTACTTCACAAATCCACACTAATAAGACCGAGAGACTTAGGAGCTTTGTTTAGTACATAGAAACAGACATGGAAAGGCAGCCAAAATAGGAAGACGAAGAAGCAGAAACCATATGAGAGAACAGAACAAAGATCCAGATATAATGGAGTCAAGTAATCTAATAGATGCAGAGTTCAAAACACTGGTTATAAAGATGCTCAATAAACTTTTGGGAAGTGTAGGGAACTTCAACAAAGAGATATAAAACATAAAAATGGAAGTGGAGATTATAAAAGGGAACCAGTCTGAGATGAAGAACACATTATCTGAGATGAGAAGTATATTAAATGGAATAAACAAAGGAATAAACAAAGTGAATAAAGAAGAGGATCCAATGCCCTATTTAGAGGACGGGAAAGCCAATCAGAACACTCAATCAGAATGGCAAGAAAAAAGATGCCAAGACTATAAAAATAATTTAAGGAGGATATGGGACACTACTGAGGTTCCAAATATTCGTCTGATTGGTGTAATTGAAGAAAATCAAGATGTTGCACAGCTGTTTGAAGAAATAATGATGGAAAACTTCCCTAACCTGGTGAAGGAAATGGACATAAAACCCCAGGAAGCTCAGAGAATTCCAAGAATCAGGGATCCAAAGAGGCCCACACCAAGACATATCATAATTAAATGTCAAAGGTTAAATACAATGAAAGAATATTAAAAGCAGCAAGAGAAAAACAAATAAATACTTATAAGGGAACACCCATAAGACTGGCAGCTGATTTCTCAAAAGAAACTATGCAGGACAGAAGGGCTTGGCAAAAAATATTGGACAGGATGAACACCCAGGATCTACAACCGAAAATAAGTTATCCAGCAAAGCTATCATTTAGAGTTGAAGGACAGAAAAGGGCTTCCCAGACAAAAATAAGCTAAAGGAATTTATCACCACCAAGCCAATATTACAGGAAATGTTGGAGGCATTTCTTTAAGAAGAAAAAACATGTATCAGAAACAGGAATAAAGAATGGTAACAACTACATTCCTATTAATAAGTACCTTAAATGGAAAAGAATTAAGTGCTCCAACCAAAATTAGAGTGTCTGAAACGATAAGAAAACAAGACCCTTACATAGGAAAAGGAAGGGGATGGAAAAAAATATTGCTTTGATGGACCTAGGAGGTGTTTAAGTCAGACAAAGATAAACACTATATGATTTCACTTATGTGCAGAATCTAAGGGATAAAAAGAACAAACTAATCAAAAACAGACTCATAAATATAGTGGACAGTTTGGTGTCAGACAGAGGGGAGGAGGGTTTGGGGGGCTGGGAGAATGGGATGAAGGACTAAAGAAGTACAAATTAGTAGCTGATGGATGGTTCCAGGAATGGGGAGCACGGCATAGGGAATGCAGTTAGCATTATATGATGGCTAGGTAGAGGGTCAGGGGAGGGAGGGAACAATTGGGGGGATCGTTTTATGAACTATATTGATGTCTAACCAATGTACTGTATACTTGAAACTAAATTTAAAAAATTAAAAAAAAATGCCCCACCTGAAAATGAACAAAAGATGTAGGCAATTAAAAAAAAAAGTATCTGACATTTAAATCGTTCCAGGATTGAATGACATGAAACATGTAAAATACATAGTCCATAATAAGAGTTCAGTAAATTATTATTGGTGTTCAACAAATATTTGCATAAGTTTGAATTTCTAAAGCTGGTATATGAATAGTTTGCAGAGCTATGTATATTTAATGAAATTGACATACCATAACATAATTGTACCCTCCTTTTGAGTTTGCGTTCATTTTTATTTATTATTTTTACCTATGGTAAATCATGCTGTAGTGAATATCTCCATGCAAGTAATTAATTTCTTTGATTGGGATTCCTATGACAGACTCCTACAAATGGGATTATTGGCTTAAAGGGTCTATTCAGCAGCAGTTCCTGAAGATATTTCCATATGCCACACAGGTTGAAGAAATATTTGACAATACAAAATACTCAGAAAGAGTTATACTCAGCAATCACTTCTTTTTAACCTTTTGACAGAGATCTTTCTTCCATGCTAGTTTTTTATTAGGTTGAAATCCATGGTTTTAAAATGTATTATATTATATAATTAAGTTTTTAATTCAATAGAGCTTTTATTCATAGTTTTTAAAAGCCTTATTAATTATAAAGTTAATGTAAGCATTTATTTTCTGCAACTAGACCTCACTTAAAAAAAAAACAACTTAATGATGTGTTATGTCTCTTTGGTTAAAAGTGACAGAGACTTGACTCTAACCAGCTTAAGCAAAACTAGAATGAGTTGGCTCCTGTAACTGGGAAGGGAGAAGTGGTAAAACTTCAGGCAAAGCTAGATCCAGGTGCTCACTCATGTGATCATAGCCTCCTCACTCCATTTCTCTGATCTGATTCTTTTAATGTGTTCATTTTGTTCTCAGGCAGGTTTTCCTCACAGGATCCCAAAGATGATCTCTGATGTCCTGAGCCCACATCCTTATAGCTTGTGGTTAAAGAGAAGCTTCTTTTTCAAGCTTCCACCCGGTAAATCTTGTGAAATCCCTGATTGGCTTACTTGAGTCATGTGTCCACCTCTCAGCCAATTAGTATGCTGGAGGGAAGGCTCCTGGGGATCGGACAGCAGGGGTCGCATATTCCCGCCCATTCCCTATGGCTGAGGTCAGGTCGGTGTGGGACTAGTGATTTATAACCCCCTCAGGCTTCATAGGTTGGGGAAAGGACTTGCAAAGGAAAAAGCGGGATGCTGGGACGCTGCTACGTTGTTCCTGAGGCAGGGTAAGTTAAGCAGCATGCAAGTTGTGAAGTAACCACGAGATGGCGCTTTTGATCTTTCTCCTGCACGCGACCGCAGGGCCAGACTGCCTTCCCTGGGTCTTTCAGTCTCTCAGGCCACGGAGATATGTTTGTTTCGTGGAACTCCTGCTTGATAGTTCTCAGAAGTAAGGCCTTGCAGCCTGTAGGACCGGGAACTGGCCACAGTAGGGGTTGTAGGCCCTGAGGGGACTGTGCATGGAAAAACAATGCTGAGTAGACTGAATGGGGTTCAACACCCAGACAGTAATTGAACACCAGTGGTGGTGATATTTTATATTAAGCCTCTTCTCTTTAGCGTGGTTCCTCAATATAAAAATTCGATGAGTTCACTCAAGAATTTGTTTTATGAAAAAAAAGTATTCTAGTTAGTCAGGAATTTGGGTATCCTGTCAAGAGCATTTGAAAAATCGCAAGCCAGAGGCTTCCTGGACCTTCTTCCTCCCAACAGACAGCCCGTGTGCTGAGCTGTGGGGTGGGAGAGTGAGGGTGCACCCTAGGAGAGCCCACTCCTGGACTCGGGGGTGGACATTGTGAGAGAGATGCAGGGCCCGCTCTCCAATGACTTGGGTGAATGAATGTCGCAGTTTTAGGGCCAGCTTGGTCCTGGGAACTGGGGACACAGAACTTTCCAGTCACGTGTGGATGACAATATAGCCTAATATTTCACAGGGTAGGTAGAATAAATGCTCTAAAAGGAGAACCTGAACTTCAGGGCTCAGCAACAAGTAGCATTCTCTCGAGCACTAACCCTCCTCCACTAGTCATAAAACACCTACTGTGTGCCTAGGGCTGGGAATTCGGAGACAGAACCTATTCACTATTGTCAGAGATCCTACAGCCTCCTTGGAGAGAGGGTCATATCTAGAAAAATGCCATTCTGTGTGGAAACGCTGAGTGTGTGGTGAGGTAGTACGGGGCAGACGGCCTGGGTTGGCTGTTTGGTACCAGCATGAACCTTATGCAAGTTTCTGTCAGACTCAGTTTTCTTGTGTATAAAACAGGCACGATAGTATAGATGCCCATGCCTATTTCATTGAGTTGTTGTGAAGATCGAATGAGAACATGCGTCAGGCACTTTTCCCCGGGCTTAATGCAGGGAGATGAGCAAGTCTCATCAAGTTCCTTATCTTGTATGGGATGTGCAAATGTCTCAGAGATGAGAGGGAGAATTAATATACCAGGTGATAGAATGTGAATTCTAAACACTCCCCAAAAGCTTGGAGTGTTAGGGAGGAAATCAGTGAGACGCAATTTAATTGGGACAAATATAAAGTGCTGGGTTTAGGTTCAAAATCAGTTGAACAAAAATACTAGGTTGGAATTGGGGTGTGTGTGGCATGTAACTGTGCTCTTGTATGGTGAGGCCTCGGGGATCAGTTAAGTGCCTACTTAATGGATATGATGAGGTAGCTAAGAATAAGTAGCAAGACTTAGGAGGAGCTAAGAAATATAATGTGTCTTAAGCAAAGGAAATGAGCCACAGCCATGCAGGAGGTTTGGGGAAGGTGACCTGGAAGGCAAAGGGCATGGAAGCTGTTACCTGGAATGGCTGAGAGGACAGGCAAGTTTAGCCTAGAGAGGATCAGACATGTCACAGCATGGCCCCTATCTCCCCAAAATGTCCAGGGCTGGCACTTGAAAAAGTTATTGTGCTACATCTGTGTTGCTCCAGAGATGTGTCTTGAGCGGCATCTTTTAGTGTCCTGATTTAAGGAAGAATTTTAAGACTTTTTAGCACATGGACTTTTCCAACCACAGAGTGAGCTGCTTCATGAGTTGTGAGGCTCCTGTTCCTGAATGCGTTCATGCAGCCTCTGGATGCCCCATCTAGGGTGGTCTGAGGCAGGAATTACTCATGCAGGGTCCAAGGAGCCATAAGGAAGACTTTGGGGGAATTTCCTGCAAGATAGTCTGTGTATTTTTTTTCAGGGAAGAGGGAACAGCATTCACCAGATATTCAAGGGAGCCCAATGTCCAAAAGCAGTTAAATATTCATAACTTCAGAGAAATTTAGCTGTTAGATACAGATGGGACTGAATTCTAAGGTGTTTATCCCCCAACCCCAGATTTAAGAGTCTAGATTCTTAAATATGGTCTTGCGAGTAACATGAAGTTATTGTTATTATTAGCTATCGTTTCGCGTGCGTATGTACCACACATAGTTTTGCATATTCTACTTGAATTATCTCATTTTTTGTGTTTAATAAAAATTCTTTACATTAAGCACTATTATTATTCTTGTTTTACAAGTGATGAAACTGAGGCACAGAAGTTTGCCTAAGTTCACAGAAGGTTCCAACTTCTCTTGATAGGTATGTGCCCCCAGTTTGGCCTTTTTATGTCTAATAAATATGATGTCAACATAGGAAAAACTATAGTTTTCCCTTGGAAATATTAAAGGCAGGATAATAATAATAAGCAACTACCATGTATTGGCTGCTTACTTTCAATGGTGAGACATTTATCTCATTTAATACTCACTATAGCCCTATACAGTTGGGATTGGGAGAAATTAAGGGGCTGGGAGACACTGAGCACTTTGTCCATAGTCACTGGGTTTGTAAGGAGAGTAGCCAGGATTTGAATGAGCCTGCTGGCTCACAGCCTGCATTCTCAGCTCTGCAGATACTTGGGGATGGGACACTGGGCTGGGGGCCTGAGTTCCATCTGTGTATCTCTCCCATGAGGGCCTGTTTGAATAGAGTTGGGGGCATGTACCAAACACCCTTTAGGATCTTGGGCGGGTCAGTTCAGGCAGAGCAGCAGCTGGACATACCCTGAAGCCCCAGAACAAGGTGCCAGTCCAAGGGCTAAACAGGGAGAGGACGAGTGAGTCAGTCAGTGAGCCTGAAGGGCTCAGGCGCCTTCCCCAGAGCTGCCGTGGCTGCAGGCTGCATGTGGCTCAGCAAGTCTGAGGCTCCAGCATGGCTGGTGTGTTGGGGTTCTGCCCTCTCTCCCACCCCAGGTCCTCCCAGGCTCAGGGAGGGGAGCAAGTCAGCAGCCTTAAATTAGGAAAACACTCTGACTTGACCAATGCCCCAGTCAATCCTGAGGGGTGACATGCTCAGTACTGGTGTAGGGGGAAGGAGTTGCATCTTTGTGTCTCAATGGATTTCTCCAAGCTTCCTGATAAGTTCCAGTCCTCCCCAGCCTCCCTGAATCGGAATAAGATGTCAGAGGCCCATATCCCATTACCACTTCTCTGAAGTAGCTAATCCCCAACTTACAGCACAGGCTGCTGCTGACCAAATTGTCAAGGAAAGGTTTTCCTTAGTCCTCTGAGAAGTGCAGCTGCTTGGCTGACTTTTGTTCTCCTGAAACCAGAATCTGATACTTTAATTATCTGGGGAATCTCATATAGACAGACGCATGGAAACGGGGACAGGGATTTTGACTTGCGACTTCATTCAACAGGTGGGTCTCCAAAGTGCGCCGTGCCCCCAGTGAATAATCCATGGGCGTGAGCTCCAGTCTTTGTCCAGCAAGGGAGGTAGGTGGGACCCGGAAACCAGGGAACTGCCCAGGAAGATTCTATAGGGTTCTCTCTAGGGATAAAGAGTCACCATCACTTCAGAGAGCCCACACTCACTTAGGAGTACACTGTCCAAGGGGAGAAGTTGACTAGTCCTTTCTTAGACACTGAATGATCTCACATCCTACGTACTCTCCTGTTAGGCCCTGTAAGCGGGGTGAGCATATAGTTATCAGTCACGCAAGAACTCTTTTGAGTGAGTGAAAGGGGACACTCTTCATAATTACACTACAGCTGTCATAGACCAGGACTGTCCCAGGCAAACCAGGACATGTGGTCCCGAGAGTGTCCAAACAAAGATTTAATGCTGTCTGAGACCACTTGGCCACTGTGTGACCTCGGACAAGTTACTCAGCTTCTCTAAGCCTTAAACTCATCATCTGTAAAAGGGGACTAATAAATGGCGAGAAAGCACTCAATAAATATTGGTTGTGGTTGTTGCTGTTGTTTTTATTAACTTTACTTCTCAAAATATGTGGAATTAGCAGCTATAAAAGAATCTAAGAATATTCTCTCGTATTTTCTTGGTTTATAATATTTTTTTTGGCCGTCTCTGTGCAAATACTTAACTCTAGTCTGCCTTTGCAGGCCATTATTTCAGGGGGACAAAAAGCCTTTAATTTAGAAATGATTCTTTTGTGAGGGCTGCCTTTAACGAAACAATGGGTTGAAAGAAAGCCTGTTGCTTCACCTCTGTTTGCCCTGGGGAATAACTTTGAATATTAGATGAAAGTCTCATCTACATCTAATTAGACATCCCGCTACTCATCCCAGAATATCCACTCTCCTCATTGTGGAACGGGGCTGATTATTTTAAATTTAGCTTTGAATTATTTTTTTAAACCAGTATCTTGACAGTTGCAACTTGTTTCTAACTGAAATGTTGAGTTGAATTTGATGATACTGTTGTCATTCTGCTTATTTAACTTATTTGGCATTGGGGGGGCGGGAATCTCTGGCTACTTCCACTAAAGCAGTTTGTGTGTACCAAATGTGGGCCAGAGCAGCGACCTCATGGTTGTAGGGCTCACTTTTTTGGATCTGGGGGGAAGGAGAGAAGCCCCCAGAAGATCACGGGTTGTCACCGTCTTCTGCCTCCAAAAGAAGGAGTGAGCCACATGCAAAACAAACCCGGCTAAGGCCGGTTGTTTCTGTGGCCCAAGTTAACTTGATGATTCATCCCTATTCTATAAACAGAAGGTAGGTGCCGAGTGAGGGCACAGCAGAGGCTCCTGTGGGCTAGGGTTGACCGGAACTGTAAGACAAGGTGCACTTCGGGGGCAAAAGCCCAGCTCTGGAGCCAGAATCCTGTGTTTGCCACCTAGCTTCGTGAGTATAGGCAATATATTTAGTATAGGCACTGAGCCTTGGTTTCCCCATCCGTAAAGGGGAGTTAATAATAGAACCCGTCTTCTGTAGTTGTTACAGGATTCAGTAGGAGAAGGCGTGTAGGCCCTTGGCACAGGGCCTGGCTCACATTAAGGAATAACTATGCCAGTCACTGTTGTCACTTCTTGCACAGCCTCAGGGAACTGGGAGAGCCCTTGGCTGAGGTGCACGGGCTCTTTACTGCCCCCTAGTGGCCAGGATCAGAGCGGTCTGGCGTGGTGGAAGCCTGGAGATGATACCTTGAAAGCAAGAAAATTGCTTTGCGTTTTATTGCTTTCTTGATGACTTCCAAGAATGTCTATTCAGCTTTTCAAAAAGAGGATGGGAAAATACCCCGAGGGCTCTACAATCGGTACGATTCTTCCTTGTGTGGGAGGGTGAGCATAAAGTCTGTGGTGGGCGTCCTTGCCTGAGAAGTTGGAGAGGTCCCAGCTGGGAGGTGATGACGAAGAGGAAGAGAGACAGGTGAAATGGAGCGAAGGGTGAAGCTGTGGCTGGTTTCCCTGGACGTTCAACTGGGACATGGCTGATGTTCCCAAGGCCCTTGGAATTTCCTCAGTGCTCCATCTTCGTGGGCCCATCTCGTCGCACGTGGACTCAGCAGGCCACGGCCACATCAGCACTTCCAATCGCTGCCTGAGAACAACTTGCAATTTGCCATGACCCTCAGGGGTCACCTCCTTCAAGATGGGGTGAGGTGCCCCCAGAGCCTGCTGTGCACCCCTCTAGCATAGTGCTTAGACCAACAGGCAATTCGAGACAGTGTCTTGGTCTCCCTTGAGACTGGGAGTTTCTGGAGTGGCCGTCTGCAGAATAAAGCACAGGTGCCAATGCTGCGTGCTGTAACAGTGGCCGGTGGATGCGTGATGATCTCTGCCCTGAGGATAAGGTCACCTCACCCAGTGGTGCTCAGCATAGGGCTTTGCATGTAGTAGTAGCTCAGTGAATGAGTGCAGAAAGCATGTTCTCGGGGAGCTCCTGAAGACTAAGATTAATTCACAGTATCTGAGCACCTCATAAATGCTGTCATAAGGAGGTTTTTATAAAGAGCCATAAAACACAGCCCTTGGCTTCTAAGAACACATCTTGTTAGATGTTCAAATTCAAATAAACTCTTAAATTGTAGTACAGGTCACGTAATGACTCAGGGCCCAAATGAGCCATCCGGATGAATGTTGGGAGTTGAAACATGAGGTGTTGGACTGCTCCATGGGCTTAAGACATGTTCTGCTGTTGCCATCTTGAAATACTTAATAATTTTTGGATCGGATGCCCTGCACCTTTATTTTGCACCAGGTCCTGGCTGGTGACAAGGCAGTCAGGAAAAGCTCAGCGGTGGAGAGGGCGTTTGAGAAAGGTTTGTCTGGGTAGAGAGGATGAGCAGCAGAGCTGGGCTTGGGTTCTCCAGGATGTGTCCGTCCTGGTGCCAAGCCCAGTGAAGCCCGGTGTAGCTCTGCATACCAGCTCAGGACATGCCCGTGGAGGGCGGGGGTCGGGTGTGGCATTCAGACCCTAGCATGCCTGTCTGTGAGGAAATGCTGGTTTGCAGGTGGCCCTGCATGGGAGCCTGGTTCCCCATGTGCAGAGGGGCAGGCTCATCCTCCCCAGGGAGGCCTGGGAGAGCCGCGGTCACAGAGCTTACTTGGAAGGGTGGCCTGGCCTTGCTTTGCTGCACTAGAGTCACACTTTCTTCTGGAATGTGGCGGGTAGACACCTTAGAGCTCCTGGAAACCCAGAGGAGAAAAATGACGGGAAACAGCTCTGTAAGCTGGAAAATGATCATTCTTCGCTGGAGCTTGGCACAGCTCCTGGCACTGGAGGACCCTCGCTTGGCGTTTGTGAGGTATTGAGGCTGAAAGCCCATTCTTAGTCATCCAGCTAATACCTGTCTGTTGGGGGACAGGATCCAAGTCATCCACAGAAGTGTGGCCAGCCTTTGTTCTCCAGGGATACACAGTCTCGGTTTGGGAGGAGACAGTCACACACATGTCCAGTCCTCCTGCTCTCTGACAGACCAAAACTAGCTCTCCTCTACGGGCTGTGGGTGCCTCCTAAACAAGGCACTTCACTTGTCTGGGAATAGCAGTGTTCGGGAGGGTGAAGATAGAGCATGTAGGGCACATGCCTGGGCCAGTGAGGAGTGTTGTTACTATTAAGAGTCCAGTCTGTGATTGGGAGGTCAGATGATGGAGGGCACACATGGGCCAGCAGGGCTGGAAGAAGAGGTGCTGGTACTAGAACCACAGGTGGGACAGAAGAGAGCCCGAGCAAGGGTGGAGAGGTGTGTAAGTGGCATGTTTGGAGTGAGTGGAAGGGAGAGAGAAGCCTGAAACTCATGGGGAGCAATGGGGAGAGTCCTGCCCCCCAAGCTGGAGGGAGAAGTCTTTTGTGTTGGCTGAGCAGGGGGTGGCAGGTGTGGGGGACTTGGGGCTGGTGATGGTGGTCTCTGTCGCAGACTTCCTTACAGTGGCACCTCCCTCAAAGCCCAAGCAGAGCGCAGGGCTCCTGGGGAGAGAGGCCCCCTTTGCTCCCCACTGCCCTGTTACGCGCCCTCCTGCTGGGGTTCTCCTCGGTTCTCTTCTGTCTCTTGGTGTCTGGGCTTCCCTATCCAGTCTCCCTTCTTTCTCCATGATGAAGGGGAAGGTGAGCCCAACACCAGCGGACCATTCATGGTCAGCCTGGCCTAGCATGGCCCCGGCCCACCCGCTCCTGCTCCCCTCCGCAGAAAGGCATTTAGGCTCAGCCATGGGAGCCGTGTGATGAGTGACCTCGGGCATGTCTCTTAACCCCTCTGGTCCTCAGTTTCTTCTGGAATACATTTGGCATAACAGCACTGCCAGGAGATGAGGCTGTGACAAAAGTGTCTGCAGTCTCCCTGCTAAGGACGTGCTAGGGCAGGGAACTTGCTGTGTCCTTGTAAGTGTTGGCAGAGCCAGCTGTGCATGTCACTGGCTCCTGCCTCCTAATATAGCAGACAAGAAGTGCAGACGAGGTGGAGGCATGTCCGCTTGGACAGTCCTATGGAGTGTGAGGGACCCAGTTGGACACAGGGGCGCCTATTTCAGGGCCTGGCTGTCTTGGATACGGTGAGACGCAGGGCTGGGGGCAAGTGTAAGTGGCCTTGTCTTGTGACCTCACTCACATTTAGCAAGTGCTCACCATGCCCTGGTTTCCTGAGTGTATTATGTGGATTTTCTCCTTTGACCCCAGAAGCGCCATGAGGTGTGTGTGCATTGTCTCCACCTTGCAGAAGCAGAAACACAGCCTTAGTACCTCCCCAGATGTGGCTCCCAGTCAGCCTGGTTCCAGAGCCCCCAGCCTCTCTCTAGGCACTTCCTGCCCCTCTCTGAGCCCCACTGGAATCTTGGGGCCCTGGACCACAGGGATCTTGACTGGTCCCCTGTCTACTCTCTTCTCTAAATGGGGACCATAGTGGGACCCTCCAGTCCTGTTCACACTGACCGGGCTGTTCTGATGAACGTGCCCCAGGTGTGGGAGTCCGGTGGGAAGCATTAACCTCGAGGTGTGGCTTTCTGTCTCTGGACGGTGCTGACATTCCATAGAGGTGATAGGTATTTGGGACACACCAGTTTTCCTTCCAATAAATTTGTCTGTTCAGGACATAGTAAATATTTGATTGTCATCCTGGCTTAATTAAATGGAAAAAAAAGTCAGTAGTCTAGAATTTTGGTACATTTCAAATATATTTTATTACTTTTTGTCTTAGAAAGAATATGAAACTTGCATGCAACACTAATGGTTTCTGACATTTACATAGCATACGACACAACAATGCGATATATACTGAAGGGGTAGAGGGTGGAGGGGGCATTCTTAAGAGTCTATTTACAAAGGTAAGGGTGCATGGTCATCTTATTGTTCCAAAGAGGACTGCACTGTTTAACATTGAAGAATTACGTGGGGAATCACAGATCGCTTTAGTACTGCATGTCCCATTGTGAAGAGAGAAAGAAACATGCTTGGAAGGTTCTCCCTCGTCAATAGAAAGTATGTCTGTAGCTGTATATTGTGTGCTTATTCGTATATTTTTAAGTTTTCTCCTAAGGGTTTTGCTAAAGGAGTCGGAAACTTCACGTGCTTCCAAAGCATTAACTATCGAAGCAGTGAGCCTTTTACAAACCCTCAGGCTGGAGAGAAGACCCAAGCTCTTCCTTAAGGACCACTTGCTTCGCCATCCTGGGATCTCGGAAATGTTTTCTAGAGTGTGTAAAAACTAACCAGGGGGACGAAGCACGTTTCTCTGGCAGCCAAACTCGAGTTCCTAAAAGAACAGATACAAAGAGATCTGCTCCTGCTTGCCTGGCAACCGGGGCCACTGTGGGGTCCCCCTGAGCCTGTGACTGACCGTGAACCCCGGAGAGCCTGTGGCAGCTGTGCTGAGGCGCCAGGACCTCTGAGCGGACGCTTCCTGCACTAGGAACAGAGCAACGCTGCTGTGAAATGTCTCAACTGAGCTCCCTGTTCCTCCCAGGCGCTTATAAAGCTCAGATGTACAGTGATGTCTGGACAAATACAAAAAAGCATTTTTTACAAAGGGAGGGCATGAGTTTCCTGCTTTTCAGTAAAAAGCAGCCTGTGATGAAGTCTGGAGCGCAAGAGAGACGGGTCTCACATCTGGAAGCCTTTTGCACACAGCTATAAAATGTAAAAAGTGGCCCTTGGTAAAAAGTGCTTCGTAACAATATAGAATTTGTGTCTTATGCCTGTGAGAAAGAAGGGGTTTGCTTTCTTTTTTTTTTTTTTTTTTAATCTGCAGAGTCCTTTGCTGTCTCCCAACCAGTATGAAGTTTTCCCAGTAGGGTGGTTCACCCTATTCTTCGTAGACCCTGAGAAGAGAAAACACCCATGTAAGTGGCTCAGGACGAGACTCAGGCAATGCACAGGTGGTGGCTTTGCTGCTTCATTCTTGTCTTCGGGAGTGCCCCCTCCCAGGACTGCAGGAGCCCAGGAGACGTGCGGGGAGCATCTCAGAGGATGCTGTCACACGGACCACGAAAACTCACCTGAATCTGGCTTGGTGCTTTCTAAACAGCCTTCACCTCTGCAGTCTCACTTCGTCCTCAAAGCTCTATGAAGCAAGCCCTCTTTGTATATGAGGAAACAAGAGACTTATGGACACTGAATGCCAGTGGTGGGAACAAGGTCTGTCTCCACCATGGCACCGGGAGGAGAGGCCTCTCCTCCCTCAACCTAGGCTTGTGTCTTTCTTCGCATTTTGCCCAAAGAATGTATGTCTTCCAGAAAATGCCAGTTCTAGAGGCAGCTGCCTTAAAACTGAAGAGTGGTTAGTGGGACTGGGGCTGTTGTGGAGGCCTGTGGCTCGAGGTTACTTCCTCTACTAGATATGAGGCCTGCGCGCATCCAGAAACTGACCTTTCCCCTCCCCTCCCAAACCATTTCTTTTTAGACACTTTAATCCCTTCTCTGCTGCTCCATGACTGCCGGGGGGTGGGAGACCACACTTCACACTCAGACAGCCTATTGCTCCCTCTGCCTGTTTCTTGATTTTTGAGTAAAAAACCCTCATTATGCATTGAAATCAAATGTCTGATGCTGCTGCTGCCAGTGGCAGCAAGAAGCTGTGGGCCCTGAGATGCTCGGAGCTCACTAGTCTGCCTCCGAAGGCTGGGTTGGCCCTCCTTCCTCTATGCTAGCTTCAGCATTCTCTCCCTCTCTCTGCAAAGAGGACTTCAAGATAGTTCCCTTATCTCCATTCTCTATTCACTGAGAGATTTTCACCTTTCACAAGGAAAGGGGAGGTTGAGAGGACAAGGGAATGCCCGCTTCCTCTCCTGGGACACCTCGGCATTCCAAGAAAGAGGGATGAACTCATTTCCTAATGAGACGACGGGAGTTCTGGGAACAGCAGTGCCCTCACTGCTCTCATCTTTGGAATTAGCAGAAATATAAAGGACAGGGCTACACGGACCCATGCCTGCCTCCTCTTCATCAAAGCTGTGGCCTACGTGGACAAATACTCCTGAAAAAAGGCCTGAGTTTTTCCCAGCAGTCTGATGAAGATGTTCTCAGCCCCTCCGTGAACTGGCCCTGAGATTATCCTCGTTCTACTTTTGATGACACAGGGCCTGGAGCGTGACAGTGGATGGGATAGATCCTGCTTTTGCCACGTGAGCTGCCTGCCCTGACCACAAAGAAGGCTTCGTTCCCATCAGACTTATAGAAAATAATCTTTCAGTATCATCACTTTCTATTTCAAGCAACTGCAGACGAGGCAGTTTTGGAGGCAGCACAAAAGGCCCAGGTACTGGGGTTGGGCCCAAGTGTCAGCAGTGGGAGAGCTGGTCGTGGGCTGAGCTTTGGGTGGAAGGGCTGGCTGGATGGGGTGATGGGAGGGGCAGCACAAGCACCTGCTGTAGGGAGGGGAAGGTGACACTGGGCAGCCTGGCTTCCTGCCTTGTGCTCCCAGGCATGTCACTCCCCACACCCACTTGGCCTTGGTTTCCCCCTCTGCAGGATGAGGTGCTGGCACCAGCTTCTGGGGAACCCACTTGTGTGTGCATATACTTTCCTGGCCACGCTAAACAGATACAGGCGCTGAGTGTGCAGAAAGTGGGTCTGCTCCAGGACACGCTCACTTTTATGTGGAATAGGGGAACCAGGAACTTGTCTCCCACATAAGACCCCAAGAGATCAGAGCTGGGAACCCATCTTCTGATTATGGGGAAACAGAGCCCGGAGAGGGTAGGGGTTCTGGTTTAAGGCTCTGGTCATTTGGCCACTGCTGCCCCTGAGGTAAAGAGTGGCTCTGATTTTAAAGGGTAAAACTCAAGGTCCCTGCCTACGTCTATGTGGGAAGGAGCTTATCAGGTTTTTGTGCAGCAAGGGGCATGGGCATCTTGAGGGAAGAATATATTGTTGGCAAGGAGTCATCCTTATTTTGTGGTTGTACCAACAGTTTTATGGTTAATAAAATCAGTCATGTCAGTGGTTATATTTCAGAAGTACCACAGTGAGAGCTGTGCCAGGTGCTTACTCAGCCTTTGACAGGGAAACTTGAGTTCAGAGAACTTGTTATTTAAATAAGAAGGGGAATTAAGACTATGAAGTAAGTTAAAATGAGACAAAGTTCAGTTCACAAAAGGATATGTTGATGATGCTTACAACTGTCTGAGAGTGCAATAGCCTGCTTTGTTAAGTGGTGAGCTCCTCGTGCCTGGGGGTATGTAAGTAGTGTCTGGGTATCTGCCTGCTGTGGTTACTGTGGTGGGCGTTCGCCCATTAGACAGGGCCAGAGGATCTACACAGGGTCTAGAATCTGGATCTGGTGGGAAGGTGCGAGGAGGTGGGGCATACCTGCGCTTCTCGTTCCAGGCGTTGTACCATTTGATGAACCGCTTGGTGCTCTGCAACTTGGGGTGCAGGCAGTGCTCCTGACCTCGGTACCGGGACACACTTTTGGTGGTGATGCTGAAATGAGGCAAGATGGGTGGAAGATTGAGGAGCCTGAATGACAGCCCCTCCGTGTGGCCTATGTGTAGCCTTAGTCTGTCCCCATCAGGGCACTGATAGACTGTGGCCTCCTCCCTCCTTTCAAGGCTGGTTCTGTGGAAGGTTCTGGTTGTTCCCTTAACCTCTGACCCCATGTTAAGGTCTACCCCTGTATGGAGTGGTCAGCTCTCAATTTTCTCCCTGGAGCCCTCGGTCTGTGATAGTGTCCCCCGCACCCCACCCCCTGCACCGTCCTTCACCCCCACCTTCATGCAGGGTGTTGTCTAGAGGGCGTATGCCTCCCTTGGCGAACAAAGGTCAGAGGACTTTTCCAGCCCCTCTGAACCTGGGATCAAGAGGTGGAGAGAGCTGATGCCAGCAAGGTGCGGTGCTGAGACCTCCGTCCTTGGGTGTGAGTTGCCCCACGGTGGGGCTTGGACATGCTGTGCACACACTGTGGTCTTCATCTGACCCTTCAAACCCCAGCCTCCCTCAGCGCCCTGCAGACTGTCTCGGGGCCGGGCATTTCCTGATCCTGAAGCTAAATCTTGTTAGCCTTGATGCCCATTGTGATTCCTGAGCACGAAGTCCCAGCTGTCTCACCCTTGGGCAGAAAAACAAGACCTCCCTTCAGGCCTTATCAGTTGGTAGAGGCCTAGCCACATGGCAGAAAAACAGATGGCATCGTAGAATGTAGGGCCTGGATGTGAGTCTCGAGTCTGTCTGTGGGACCTCTGGTAACCTTTCTGATTCCAGTTTGCCCATCTGTAAAATGGGTGTAATATAGACACCCCCCGCCCAGGATTATTGGATGATTCAAGAACGTAATCAATGCAGAGAGCCTAGCACCTGGTAGATGTACAATGAATAGTTACTATTATTAGTAATTGTCATGGAAGATGAGGTGGCCATGGAGAAAGAGAAGCCTTAGTGTGTGAGCATCGGCCTGGAGGGGGAAGCAAGACGGCTGCCCAGAATTGCCGTGCCCGTCAGTCAGCCAGGGCTGGGTCAGGATGGCAGGGGTTAGGAGGAAGCTTTTAGGTGGGGGAGGAAGGATGGTGTTCAGGAATGAGGGACCCCCTAGGGGACATGGAAAAGTGGAAGGTAAGAGATGAGAGTCACAGCAAGAGCAACCTATGGTGGAGGGCTGGGGTGCAGGGGGATGGAGTGGAGAGAGGGGTGGTTGAAGGGCGGAGTGGGCAGAGCGGGAAGTGAGGGAGAGAGATCAGCTACTCCCCTGCAGTTCCCAGAGATGAAGTGTTAGGGCATATGGGCTGAGTTCTAGAAGAGAGCAGGGTCGCCATGAACTCTGAGTCTCCTGGTTGACTGGAGAGGAAATTGAATCTTGCCACTAGAATGGGGACACTATTTCTGAGCAATCTGTCTTTCCAGGGCCTCCAGCATGGCCTAAGCTTGCTGGGGCACGGATGAGTCTTCCACTAATGCCAGGTGACTGGGCCCTCATTTCACTGACTTTTGTAATAAGACCTGTCGCCCCGCCCCCCTTTTCTGTCCCTCCTTTGAGGTCTCAGGCATGAGGCAAGGCTTCAGAGTAGAGTCTGTAGTCAGTCTCCTCCCCAGTAGTACCTAGTCACTCTGCAAGAATTTAGCCCATGCATTGCTCTCTGCCTACGGTGCTGTTCTTGCACTTGGAATGAAAAGACATGGCAAAGCCAGAGAAAAATCTCTCCTTCAATGTGGTCAGTGTGCAGACTGAGGATCCCAAGTCTGGAGGACCTGAAGGTCAGGAAACAGGAGAGGATACCCAGGGCTCAAATGCTCTGTCACAGTACTGGGACTATGAAAATTGGTTGCAGGGTAAAGACATGAGGATTTTTGCTCCCCAGCAATTGCTCAGAAATTCTGGGTCCTGTGTTCCTCTCCTCAATGGTTCTGGTGTGCCAAGGGTTTTGGCAAGAGCTCAGTGGACATTTGACACGAATTGCCCTTTCTAGAATCTGGACTCTCCTGGACCCTTCTGGGTACAAGGACTCCCACTTGCAAAGCGGATTGCCCCTGTTCCCTCCCCGCCCCACCAGAGATTTCTGGGTGACTCAGGGTGAGCTGGAAAACTTGCTTTTGTTCAACCTTCGTGGCTGAAAACCTGCTTTGGTAGAAAGTGCTGGCCCTGATCTAAGTCTTAGGAGCTTGAGAGGGGAGAGGACCTCCAGCCTTCAGGCATGGGGGGTGGTGTGGGTGTGGGGTGGAGGTTTAAGAGAGGGTGACTGTCTGCGGATCTCATGAGGCCCCTGCAAGTTTTCACAAGGCTGCTCATGCACTTGTCCGGCTGTCAGTTTTCTCTCCTGAAAAATTTAGCCAGGAAAAAGAGCAAGCCTGTTTACTGAGCATTCTGTCCTTTTGAGATATCACTGCACCCCACGCCCTGCTTCTCCTGACCTACGAGGTTTCAGCAACTTGGCTTGATGTGTGGAGCATTTTTCATCACTTAGAGGACTGCAGACTTAACTTGCAATGTCCCTGTCATTTTCACTCCTCAAGCTGGGAGCCAGGAGGGGCTCGTGGCTCCTCCCTCAGCTCCTGTGACCTCTGGCCCCCATCAAAAAGGATTTTCCAGCCAGCTTTCTGGAGTTGGGTCCATAAGGCAAGAGGCAGGGACAGAAGGTTAATTTAGGTGTCCGGGAAGGAAAGCAGTGGGGTTCAGCCCAGGCCCAGTCAGTGGCTTTCTGAATTCCCCTAACTTAAGACCAACAGTGCATCAGTGTGTAGACACTGTGGGGAGGTCTTTGGGACAGGGAGGCCAGCGGGCAGAAGACACTTGCCCAGACTAGGAATAGAATGTGTCCTGTTTCCGGGGGAAGGGAAGAGGGGCCAGTGGTCCCTGGCAGATATTTGGTAGCTGCTTTGCCAAGGGCTCCCTTCCTGGCCAAGAGCGTACTGGTGGAGAAACACTGGTGCTGGCCACAAGTGGTTAATTGGGAAGGCAGAGGAGCAAGGAAACTCAGTGTTCTCTCTGCCCCAGTTTCAAAGATATTCCCCGCATCCCCACCAAGCAGGGCTCTGGCCACGTGGCACATTAACCCCAGCAGAGCACTTCCTACAGCACTGCTCACTAGAAGTCCAGCTGGTGAAGGAAAAGTGAGGAGCATTCCCCAAATGAAATCGCTAGAAGCCAAAAATTGGCTGTCCATGGTCCCCTGATTGGAAAAAAGGCTCTGAAAGGAGGGTCTGAGGACGTATGACGATGTTTGCTTTAATCCTCTCTCCAGTAACAGGAAGGTGGCACTCCTCACCATTTGAGTGCGAGTTCAGTAGTTCTGGGTGTGTTTTGAGTGGTTTCAATCTGGGTGTTCTAAGTTGGCACATGGGAGCCATTTAACCCTTGATCACCCTAGAAAGGTGGGCAGTGCAAACACGTTTGAATCCTAACAAGGGTAAACTCCTTGGAGAGGCTTTTTCCGGAACACGGGACAGTGACTCTCTTTCCAAACTCTCTTCCAGACCGTCGCGCCAGCGTCCTAAGGACTCGCTGGGCAATTACAAAGGCTTTGCCAAGGCTCTGCCAAGACCCTGCCAAGACCCTGCCAAGGCCCTGCCAAGGCCCTGCCAAGGCCCTGCCAAAGGCAGAGAGAAACATTTGTTAGTCCGCCCCAGCCCCACGCTGTGCCTCAGCACCGGGTTAAGAGCAGCGCCACACGCTCACGGTGCGGAGCAAGAACTCACATAACCATCTTCTCCTCGCAGTGCGGGTACTTTGGCTTCATTTCAAGCTTCTTCACGTCGCTGTAGCGGATCTTGGGCCCCTTCCGGGAGCACTTGCATTTGGACCCTGCGAGAGAGCGCCCAGGGGCCGTTCAGTCGCGCGCGGGATCTCCTGCCCCTTGACCGCCCTCGGTGCCCACCCAGATTCCCAGGGGTCTCAGGAAGCCTAGCATTTGGCGCTTGGGTTCCCCAGGACAGGACGGGATGGCGACAAGGGACCTCCCGGGCACTCACCGTCCACGCGCGCGGCGCACAGCGCCAGGAGCAGCAGGAGCAGCGCGGCAGTCAGGAGCCTCATGCTGGCCGGAGGGGCGCGGCGCGGGAGCGGGGACTTGGAGAGGGCGCCCGCCGGTCCGAAGGGGCGCGGCGCGGGAGTGGGGCGGCCCGGAGACACTGCCCTGCTCGGCTCTCTCTGCCCGGAGCGCGCCTCTCGGCTCGGCTCGCTCCCGCTGCGTCCGTCGGTGGGTGCCTTGCGGCTATCGCTGCGCGTTGCGCTCCGCGCTGGGCTCTGCGCTCGCTCCACAGCCTCCCTCCGCCCGCCCAGTCCTCTTTTAAATCCGCTCCTGCCCTCGCAGCGAGCGAGCTCATTAATATGCAGAACCACTTGGTGACTCACTGAGATTTCTCAACGCGGTGGGGGGAGGAGACCGTCCCCTCCCGCCCGCCCCGGGACCTCGATCGCAGCGGCGCACACTCGGAGCCACGCGCGCACATGCACATACACTCATCCGCTACCCTCGCTCCCACACCACTCTCCAGGACACACTTGCACAACCAGACTCCAACACGGGATCACAGCTGGTGCCCTAGCTCCACTGGAAGGTTGAGAAGCTGCTTAAGGGTACTGTTTTTCTGATTCGCGTGGTTCCCTTTGGCCAGACAGGTCTGCTGTTCCGAGCCTCTGGGAGACCCAGACCTGTGGCCCAGATCTTCTGAGAAGAATTGAAAGAGTTTTGGGGCAGGTGCCAGGTATGAGGGCCAGCAGGCCGGACTCCTACAATGTGGGCAGTCTCTGTTGGGCCAGCTCTGGTGGTCAGAGCACAAGGCCAGGTCTGGAGGAAGGTTGCTATAGGTTGTACAGCAGCAAAGCCATTGCCCGTGGTCACTGGAGCTGGCTCAAAGAGTGTGTGTGTGGGGAGGTTTGGTCACTCTGAGAGGAAGGCATCCTAAAGTGAGTATATGGCCTCTGATGCGCCAGCTGTCTGGGGATGGAAAGAACCCAGGAGGGAGTTCCTTGCTGTCGAAGCCAGGCAGAGGCCCAGTAGGGAGATGTGACAGTGATAACCATCTGGATGAAGTCCAAGTTCCAGATGTTGTGTCAGGCTGTGTGGTGTAGTGGTGCAGGCCCAAGCATGGCAATAGAAATTCCTGCTGCACTTGCCAGTGCCAGTGACTTCACTGCCCAGCCTTCATTTCATCATCTGGAAAGTGGGAGTAGTCACAGTACCTGTCATAGGGCAGCTGTGAGAGCTGCATAGGATCAGACATATAACATGTTTAACAGAGTGCCTGGCCAGTAGTTGGTACCCAGGAAATGTTACTTATTGGTATCATTATATACATGTATGTTATACATATATTATTTTGATTCCTACAAGTCCCCTTCCAAGTTGGTATTTTAATTCTTTATTTGACAGGAAACAGGCTCAGAGAGAAGAAATAATTCGCCCAAGATCACATAGCCAGGAAGCAGGTGGCCAGGCCAGGAGGGGCCCCAACATATGTGGCTGCAGAACTGGGGCTCCTGGGCCACCCTCCCTCCTTCAGGCACTCGGTGAAGTGCTTCTTTGATAGACTCGGCAGTGAGATAGAGATTCTTAGGCTCTGAGGGTCCCTGGGCTTGGCTCCAAGGCAAAAGCTGGAGCCAGTGCAGGAGCTGCCAAGCTCTTCCAGCTCACACAACTCTGTCCTCATCCCAGCAGCTCTCCAGGGCACACATGCCCAGAGGAGACCCTGGGGGGACGGGATGGGATGGGCAGGCTGCTGAGGGGCAGAGTGAGATGAATCTGTGCTGTCTTCTCAATTGGGGAGCCTTGCCTGCCTTGAGGGGAAGCTGAACCACGAAGAGCCAGCAGTGCCTGTGAGCTGGCTTCAGGCCATGTCCTGAGTCCTATGAGAGCAGTTGTATCTATATTTAAAGTAAGGCCGATAGCTGAATGCTTGGGTTTATTCAGAGGATAAGTGCAAGGGACTGATTTTTGGCGTTTATGTTAACTTTTTTAATTGAAAATTATTTTTTTTTTTAAATACAGAACCAGCACGTTTGTTACAGAAAAATTAGAAGACACAAGCAGAAGAAAACATAAACACACACATAGTTCCACCTACTCAGCAATCTACACCAAGATGTTATAGTGTTACTTTCCAAACCCTTCTCTCTTTGCTTGCATGAATATGCACAAATGGGATCAGTGCCTGTCTTGTTTAATAATCGACTTGTTTTACCTGTCTTTACATCATCAGCATCGTTCCATGTGACTGATCTTGCTTCTACAATATCTCATCTATTGGCATCATTTGAGGCCGTGTAGTATAATGGTGAAAAGCTTGGTGTCTGGAATCAAGACTGCCTGAGTGTGAATCCTGGCTACTAGCTGTGTGACCTTGGCTTTTGACTTAACTCTTAGGTATTGATTTTCTCATCTGTGAGATGGGGATGATAATGAGATGTTAGGAAGAGTTAAATGAAATGGTGTGTGCAAAGCTTTTAACTTAGTCCCTAGCAGAGTAAGTGCTCAATAAGTACTGACTTGTTATTACTATTATTTTCAATGCAGCGTATTCCATTTTATGGATGTACCATAATTACTTTAAGTTATTATTTCCTGCTGGACATTTGGATTGTTTTCAATGATATGCTCTTATAAGCAATGCTGTGTGACAAATATTCTTATAGCTCAAATTTGGGGTAGCCCTTTAAAACTTGGATTATGTTTCAGAAATAGTATCATTGGGCCATGGGCATGCCTATTCCAAGGCTTTTAATGCAAATTGCACTCCCCCAAAATATTTTTATTATGCAAAAAGAATTTCTTAACTACCAAGCTTTTGCAGAGCATATGAAATATGATTTTTTACTAACAAGAGTTATTTCTATCATATTTGTTTCAAGAATACACTGATTAATTAAGTGGGCTCCACTGGCACCAGTGATCATGGAAAAGTAGTTGGCCCTAAAAATAGGGACGAAAGTTTTCCAACTTCCTGGGCCAGACCAGAGGACAGACATTCTGGTGTTCTGTTCCCAGTATACTCCTTAGTCTATGTATGCTCATCTTTGGTTTGCAAAATATAACCATTGTGTCTTTGTAAACAGAGCTTGCCCCTGTTTCTGTGAGCAGTTCTGGGTCTGTGGGTACAGGAGAGGATGGGGGACCCCTGCTGCCAGTGAGTCTGTGGGTGCTGCTGCTCAACCAGGAGAGGGAAGTGGGCTTGACTCCTGACTTGGGATATGAGCACAGACTCTCTAGTAAGCTCGGGCTGGGGTTCTTTGAGTAGGTGGAGGAAGCAGAGTTAGGTGCACATGGGCGAGGCAGTTCTTTGCACAGTGGCACTGCCTGATTCAAGGGGAGGGGATCCCTGCGGTGCAGTGAAGGACCACACAGATGCTCTTCCCTCTGGAGTGCAGTCTGATATGTGTGTGTGTGTGTGTGTGTGTGTGTGTGTGCATGCACGTGTGTGCACACATCAGCAGCTATTTATGGTCATTCTGGGTTCTCTGGGAGGAGTGGACATAAGATGTAGGGGGCACAGAGGAGGGAGGAAGTAAAAGCAGGAAACTATTACTTGAGGGAGTGGAAAATTGGCTGAGATGCTGAGGATTTGCTCATTTACTCTGTTCACATTGCTTGAGCACTCAGCATGCCAGGCTCTGTGCAAGGTGCTGGGGATGTAAGGGGAACAGAGGCAGGGGTATGCCTGTCCCTAAGGAGTCCAGAGTCTAGTGGGGAAGGCACATTAATCAAATAACCAGGAATAACACAAGAAATTACCCTAGAGCTAGGTGTGATAAAGGGAAATTGATGCTACGAGATTAGCTAGGGACCTGACCAGGCAGGGAGATGGGGATGGCTTCCCAGAGGATGTGCCCACTGGGTTGGAATCTGAAGGATGAGAATGAGTTAACCAGGTGACAAGGGGAGGGAGGCCACTCCTGACCCTTTACATTCCCTGCTCCTCACATAATGATCTCTTGAGGAGTAACCCCCCTGCTCAAAGCCCTGCTGGCTCCTGAGCCATCTCACCCAGAGTCAAAGCCAAGTCCCCAGCAGTGCCCATAGGGCCTGGCCCCTTCATGACCAGCGTCTATCACATTTCCCGTGGCTGTGCTCCACCACACTGCCTTGTCCTCTCCCTCAGACGTGCCAAACCTGTGCCCATCTTGTGATCTTTGTGCTTGCCGACTCCTCTGCCCAAACTGTTTTTCCCCAGATGTTGGCAGGTGGCCCTCTTTACCTTTTTGAAGCCTCAGCTGGAATAGTCACTCTTCAGACTCAGTCCCACTAGGCACACCACCCCCATGCCAGCAGTCACTCTCTGTGCCATTGATTTATTTTACTTTTTACATTGTACATACTGTACATACGGCATTTTCATGTATTATGGGTCATTCTGTGGTCTGCTTGTTCTGTGAAGGTAGAGTCTGTGTCTGTCTTGCTCATCCTCAGTGCCTACGGCAGTGATCATAGTTGTAACTCATTCTGAGTAAATAAAAGTGTGTTTCAGGCAAAAGCCCAAGAGTGTGAGAGAGAGCATTGCCGAATTCAGGCTGTGTGGACTACAAGGTTGTCTGTGAGAATGTGTGTATGAGAATGTGTGTGTGTGTGCATGCGCGCACATGTGTGTGTGTGTGTGTGTGAGAGAGAGAGAGAGAGTGTGTGTGTGTGTGTGTATGTGCAGTGGGTGGGTGAGGGTGGCCGTTGGCGAAGCCATGTTTCTAGGAAAGTCAGTCCCTCCCCAGGGCATTTGCTTTAGAAAAGAAGTTATCTGAGAGGAGGAGGAGGTGAGTGAGCAAGAGCGTGGCTTTTACTTCCTAGGTCTATTGAGAAGGTCAATCTTGACCTGTCAAGGCTGTTTCCTGCCCTGGGAGCTGGGAGACATGCCATTTCCTTCTCCTACCCCCACCCAGGACTGACTATCTCAGAAGGAGAGTCCCTTTTTACTTTCCTGATGGGACAGGGCCATCCTAGAATCCAGAACTGGAAAGGACTGAGGCCCCATTTAACCCTCATTGCACAGATGAGGAAGCTGAGGCCCAGAAATGGGTGGGCTTCACACACAAGCCCACCTAACACATGAATGACAGCCTGGCCCTACAGCCATCTGCTTGGACTAGAGTGAGAGCCTGGGCTCCAAAGACTTGCCTGGCCCTGTCACCTCTTATCACATGTGGGGCATCCCAAAATACCTGCTTCTCGTGGGTAGTACAGCCCGCTAGCTGTGAGTCTAAGCCTGCTGGGCACCACTCCCTCTGCTGGAGGTGCCTCTCTTCGAGTGTCACTCCCCAACCTGTGGAACCCAGGCAGCCAGGTGCCTCCTCTTGGCTTGCTCTCCTTTAGCACAGCCCTGCATACTGACCCCCTTCCCAGGGCCTTGCTCTGAGATGGAAAGGGATGCAGGGCTGAGATTCTCCCAGGACAGCCCTGGTTACGCTTGGGATGTTTAGGGAGCCAGTGCCTAAAGGAACTGGCATGGGGGTAGTCGGGTGGTGTTGTATTAGGTTTCAGGAAGCCTTGTGGCAGCAGAGGGTCTCTGTCACTTGGATGGGTAACTGAGGGCACTGTGGATTCCCCCAAACATGGAAGAAAACTGCAGCAAATATGACAGAAACAATTAGCATTTATTCTGCCATTTATTCATTTAACATCACCTCACTGCAGACACGCATCTTTACTATATTTAGAACTCAAGCAAAGATATTTTCAAAGAAAGCCCTAACACATAAATAAGTAAAGGAAATCACAGGATAATTCACGGGGGGTGGGGGGGAGCACTGGAGAAAGAAAAGCAATTATTAATTAATTCATGAAAGAATGTGCATCCTCATTAGCAATCAAGGAAAAGCACATTAATGTTGCAGTATCATGGCATTTTGGTTTGGGTCCTACCCAATAATGAAATATTTATTTTAAATAGTACTATTCAAAGCCGACAGTGGCAAAGTGAGGGAGCATCACGTAAGCATAACCGGTGAAACTATAAATTGGTACAAGATTTTCGGAAATCACATTTATAGTATGTATCCAGAGTGTTTAAAATAAACCATTTGGCCCCAGTAATTCAGTTCAGAAAACCTGTTTAAACAGTTGATGTGGGAGAAATGCCACATGCAGAGATATTCCATGTTAGAAATAAAGTGTTAACCTAAATGCCCAACAATGGGGGATTGGTTGAGTAAACAATGAAAGCTCTAGATGAAATATTATACTGGTATGAAGACTCATGATTACAGAATATGTTGAATTCATGGAGTAAATGCTTATGCAGTAAGTAGAGACAACACAAGGTATTGTAAACACTGTGATTGCAAGTGCGTAAAACAGCAACCACTGTATAAAGGATTGTGAAGAAAGAGATACAAACATCATTCTCTTTGAGTTGTAGGACTTTGGGCATCTTTTGAAAGCTTTTCTCTTTGCATACCAATTTATCTGAATATTTTTATTATAAAGGAACTTAGGAGCATTCAGTTTAAACAGTGAGGCCCAGGCCAGACTTAACTCCTCTTGCCAGACCCCCATGATGGGTGATAGGCATGTCTCTCCTGTAGCTGGCACCACAGAAGAGACACATAGCGTCCTTAGTGGTATGGGTGAGCCCTACGGTGAGGGCCCAGGCTCTGTCTTCAGAGCTGTCCTCACTTTGCTTGGCATAGCCCATCCCAGCAGCCCTCACCCTGTCTTGTCCTGCCTGGCCTTTTCTCTCTCCTGCCAGCCCTGCTTGATATCCACAGCAGGATCCTGGCTTCTCCCCCAGGCCTCTGCCAAGCCCTGTCTCTTGACCTGGGCCCTGAGTGCTGCCCATTTCCAGCTTCACCGCAGCTGACTCTCACTGCCCCCTCTAGTCACACACACCACTCTGTAGTTCCTTGAAAGCTCCAAATCCAGGTCTTTGCTGGCTGCCTGTTCTGTCCCAAGGCTCTTTCCCTGCCCCATGGCCAAGCTGGTTGCTGCTTTACCTTTTGAATCTGCAAATATGTCATTTCACAGGGAAACCTTCCTTGACCTTGCACAACTGTCCCTCCCCTTCCCTATCCCTGTCCAGACTGGGAGATGCCCTTGCTGTCCGCTGTCTGTGGTCCATATCCCTGGTTTCTCTTTAGTACCCCTCTTCACACCTGCAAAGCCTCCTTCAAGGTCTTCCCCAGCAGTCCATGAGCTCCACAGGGCTTTCTTGTTTACTCTAGTGCCCCAGCATGAGCCAAGGCACTGGCACACAGCAAGTGCTCAATGAATGAATGAATGATGAGTGAATTAATGTGGAGCACATTTTATCACAGTCTAACTTCCTGGCTTAGACTCCTAGCCTACCACTCTGTGCCTCTCTGTGACTCTGCTTCCTCACCTGTAAAAAAAGGATACTACTGCTACTACTAATGATAATAGTAAAAACAGCAGGACCATGATGAGGATTAAATGAGCTAATACAGGACAAACACGTAATTCAGTATCTTGTCACAGAGTAAGTGCTTGATAAATGGCCATACTTTTTTATATTACTATTACTATTTATTAAATCTCTTAGACTCACCACCTCATCTGTGGGTTTGGTTGGCTAATTCTTTTTGCTTTATATTTATGAAATGCTTATATAGCATTTACTCTGTGTCAAGGACTGTTTTAAATGCTATACAAATGTTAATTTATTTAATCCTCATAACAACCACATAAAGTAGGTACTCCCCATTTCACAGATGGCGAAATTAAGGCACAGATAATGTAAATAACTTGCCCACGATCACTGGCAAGTAGCAGAGATGATTTCAGCCCCAAGCAGTCTGGCACTAGAGTCCTGCTCAGAAAAGCCATATGCTGCCTCCTTGGAGGAGGGAACGGGAGGACCCTCCCCCATCTTTTGCCCAGGCCTCACCACTGCTTTCTCGTCCTTTGCGGCTGGCATCTGGTCCTCAGCTCTTCTCCTTGGAGGGTGTCTCAGAGTTCCCGTCCAACTAGGGTTGCTAGATTTAGCAAACAAATACAGCATACCCATGCAGTATTTGGGGGTGCACTTATCCTAAAAGAAATCATTCATTGTTTATCTGAAATTCAAATTGAACTGAGGTTTCCTGTATCGTAACTGGCCACCCTACATCTAGCACCAGAGGGCGGCACCGTGGTTTTGGGCCACCCTCCTTCAAGCGGTGGTCTCAGACACAGATGTGTAACCCCCTAGAGTCGCCATGGGCAGGGGTGGGGAGCAGAAGGAGAGGCACCCTTGTGAACTCTGCCGTAGGGCAGGGTGGGCATTCAGGCTCCAGAGAAGGAGGGAGACTGATTAGCAGACAACAGCTTAAGCAACTGCTCAGTGAAGGGGAAGGTCGGGGGTATGTGAGTCAACAGGGCACTGTGAGTGCCCAGTAGAGATGTGGTGGGGGAAGGGCAGAAGGCCGACCATATCGATTAAGGCCACGTTGTACAGGGTCTTGCGCTTCATCATCTAGATCCTCAGGACCCACCAGAGAACTTCCAGCAGGAAGGTTATGTGATTAGCTTTTGCCTCTTAGGAAGAGCTCTCTGGTCGTTGAGTGAAGGAGGGATGACAGAGAGGAAGTTGGGAGGCAAAAGAAACCGTGGTCAAGGGAAGTCCTCGACCAAAGGACATGGGATAAACACTTTATTTCCTTATTCCCAGAATTCTCTTGTCTTGTCCTGGAAAATGTAATGCAGAGATGGAAATTCAAAGATGGCTCTCAGTCCCGTTTGTTATTGAGAGGGAGGTGTTTGTGATGTGGGTGTTTCGTTTCTACCACCCTTTCTGTCAATGGGTCTCTTGCACTCAGAGGACTGGAGTGTTGGGTTTGGGGCAGGGTGTTCTCCCTAATTTGCTTCAGTGTCTCAGGCAGATATAAGAGGACAGAGTCATGGCATTGCCCAGCAGACTTACCTGCCAGGTGAAATTAGCCTTAATTAATCTTGTATGAAGAAAACTTTTCAAGCAACTGTCTGAGATACGTTGCAGTTTTCTGTCTTAGCAACTAGTCATTGCTTCTGAACAAGACTAGGTTCCTAACGGTGAGCGATTTAAAGCTATAAAAGAATTGTCATAAACAGCTCCCCGGAGCCAAGAGCACAGCCCAGATTTTAAGCACATAATGGAACCGTATCAAAAGCAAGGAGGGGCGACAGGAACCATAAATCCTCCAAGTGCAAAATCTGTCTATTGTGAAACTTGTGCTGAAGGGAAACCAGATGTGGATGCTGGAGGGAGAGGGGTAGGAGGGAGAGAGGCAGTGATGGCAGCAATCCGGGCTGGGCCCTAAGCAGAGGGAGGTGCCTCCCACTGTGTGCTGGCAGAGACTCAGCCTGGAAAGTGGGCAGGTCTGCCCCTGTTTGCTGTGGCCGGGAGGTCCAGCATCAAAGGAAAGAGGCAGAGGCTGAAGAGTTGCAGTGCTGGTTGCTGCTTCTTCAGCTGGACGAACACGAGTATTTTATAAGCTTTTTACTGAAGTTGTGTCTTTGAAGACACAACATTTGGAGCAGTTCTTTAATAATGTATTTGAAATTCCACAAAAAAGACCCTTTATCCTGTAGAAGAAAAGAGTAACTCATACGTGTGGAAATTCCTTTGGATTGGGGTAAAGAGTATACTTGTTCAGGTGGCCCTCCCTTGGCCTAAGATGGGGGATTCCTTTTATTCTGATGTGCAAATTCCTTTGAAGACATCAAGGTGAACACTTGCTGAGCACCCACTCTGTGCCAGGGCCGCAGGAGCTGCAAGGATGCTGGCAGCTCTCCAAGAAGCTTGCAGTGGAGAGGACCAAAGGCCAGCAGGCTGGGAAGAATCCTTTAAATGGGTTCCTGGCACAAATTTTGGGATTTCAGGGGATAGCGTGGGGCAGTCCCACTTATATAAGGGCAGGAGGCAGCAGAGCTTTCATGGAGTCAGTAGGCTTGAAATGGATCTTGAAGGATGAGAGAGATTTATGCAAGTAGAGAAGAAAGAGGTGACCGAAGGTGTCCCACAGGGACAGAGCAGCAGAGGCGAAGGCATGGAGGCCAGAAAATGTGTGATGAGTCAGGGAGTAGCTGGTTCCATCAGATGAGAGAGCCCAGCAGGGGAGCTGTGAGCAGTGGGGGTTACTGAGGCAGAGCCTTGAGCACTGGTGTCAGGAAGTTGTAATTGATTGGATTGGAAAATTGATTTTGATGCCTAGGTCTGTTTGATGCCATTTCAACTTCCATTTCTAAAACAAGCAAAAATCCTAAGTGAAACTGCTACACTATTCTGAAAACGGTATGGTAGCCCCTAAGAAAAGAAAGGTACCATGGAACCGTTTACTGTACCAAGGAGCCATCCAGGTTGTGCCTGTGCAGATTTCCACCTCAGTACAATCGTACTGTACATCTGTGTGTACTCGTCTTTCCGTGGTACACATTATTTTATAACTCCCCTTCCCACCACCCTAGTTAATCCTCACTTTAAATGGCCTAAGGAGGCTAAAAAGGACTCTAGGGGTAAAATACAGACTTCCTGAAATACAAATAAGGTCCAGCTGAGTAGTTTTAGTTTGGGGTTCTCAAAGAGTTTCCCTAGTTCATTTCTGCAGTGGTTTGGGGAGCCCTTGAGGCCTTTCTCCCTATTTTACTCAACCACATTCCTCTCTAGTGCCAGGAAAAGTGAGCTTGTATCACCGCCCGCCCGGGTCTCCAGCAGGCTGCTGGGCCGACAAAGGCTGAGTAGCAGGACAAGGATCGATGGTGGGACTCTGGGACCCCTGCACACACCAGATACTGGGCCCAGGCTTGTAGGGGCCCCAGGTCATTTCTCCAAAAGTCAATATGCAGAAAGGCTGAGGCACTGAAATGTCCGTTTATCAAGACTTGGTCTTGGCTTGCTAGTGACGTTTGTGGGCATTTGGGTCTTGCCAAGGCTGCCCATTCTCAGAGTATTTGGTGGTTAACACGTTCTTATGTATTTTGACTTTTGGATGTCTTAAGTGTTGCAGAAAGGACAATTTTATAGATGGAATTCAGTCCAGTCTGTTGGCTCTCCTGACTATATAAATTCCCAGATTTGCTTTGTGAGAGGCAGAGAAAGGGGCTGCATGTCTGAGAATGCCTGGAGAGTAGGGATTTGGGTGTTGTCACCCAGGGCTCACACAGACCCATCTCACATCCATGACAAGATAAACCCGTTAGGGGCAGGGCTGTCCTCGGGAGATAAGGCCTCTAACTCGGAAGAGCTACATGAACCTGACTGCCATCAGGCTGGACCTCTCATGCTCCTTCTTCCTTGTCAAGGGGCAGCCAGGGCCAGGAGGGCTTGCCAGGGGTCTGCTGTTGGAGAGGGGTGAGGAGCAGAGGAGGCACCTTTCCACCCCACTCCATCCGTGGCCCTGGCCCCGCCAGCCTACTGGGGCCTAGGAACTGTTCCGTAGTCCTTGAACACCTTTGCTCCCTTTCTGGGTCTTTAAAACTGTGTGGAGCCCCCCAAAATGTCCCACACTCCTCTCGCAAAGTTGCTCTTTATTTGTAGACTTTTTTACATTTTTATTTTTAATGAAGGCACCTGGTTCCCTTAAGCTCAAGGCTTCTTGAGGTGCTGAGGGCCTGAGCTAGTGGAAGAGACCACAGACCCTGCTGAGGACTGTAAAGCTTGAGCATTTCCAGGGCTGCTGCTGGCCACACCTCCACCCCCCCCTCCCACCCTCAACAGCTGGGCTGGGGGCTGTGCTGCTCCCCATCCTATGAAAGAGGATGGGTGGCTTTGTAGGAAAGACTGTGGGACCTCAGATTCAGACATTCCCCGGCCCTCAGGTTAGGGCAGCCTACAGAGGGCATTTGCTGCAGGCCTACTATGTGCCAGGCCTTGTGTGGTGGTGCTTCACAAACACCTTCTCTTTGAATCCTCAATCCAGCCCATTGTATAGCACACTCTGCACCGGCAGAGAAAATAAGTGACCTTTCTAAAGTCACCCACCTGAGCAGAGCTGGGCTGTGAGCTCATATCTCCTTGTCTCTAGGGCCCATGTGCTGCCACAAGCAATATACCGCCTGCCCTCCAGTACCACCTGACGCTTGTGCAGGAGCTTCCAGGGTGTCTGGGTGACAAAGACTGCCTTGTCCTCAAAGCTCTTCCCTACCTACAAAGTGTCAAAGCTCTTCCCTATCTACAAGGTGCCTGTGATTCCACTGTTAGACTGTACTTCTCTGGGTGAAGGCATGGCCTTGCCTGGCAATGATGCACGTATAGAACAATAGAGAGTCATACAACGACCCTGCAGCCATTTTTGTGCCACCCTGCAGGCAGGCATTCTGATCCCCTTTGGGATGGAGAAACTGATACCTAGAGCAGAGAACTTGCTCAGGTCACAGGATTGGAGACAGCTTGTTCTTGAAGATTTGCCTGCCATGTCACTTAGATGTTTGTGGGATGATCCTTCTGTGTGATGGAGGGTAACTACAGCCCACACTTATCTGTCATACCTGCCTCCCTTGGCCCACCTGATTTCAATGGCAACTGTGTTGGGCAGTTCCAACTCACCTGTCCCTGCCTCACCCACCTCGAGTGTTCCGTGCATCCTCCTGCTTTCCCCCCCAGAGCCTTCTCCCAGCCTAGGGGAGCTCCACTGGCCTTATACCAGGGCATCCTGGGAGCTCAGAAAATGGGCGGGTGTCTGGTTACACCTCTGGGGGTGAATCCCAGCCAATGGGGAGTGGGAGCTGGTGGCTAAATGCTTGATTCTGCCTTTCAAGGGGATAGTTCTGGAGGGTATTATAACTTCTGGTACCAGCCCCCACCATGGGCTTGGGCTGAACCAGACTATTTTTCTGGCACAGTGCCTGATACACAGTAGGGGCTTAATGAATAATTACCATGTGAATGAACACTTCCCTGGAGAGATGGCCCTGGCAGAGAACACGAGGCTCAGTCTAGAGCAGAAGAGCATCTCTCAAAAACTGTGACTTCAGTGGGTGAGGACTTGGAGGGGTTGCCACAGTGACTTCATATCTGGTTTCTGAGGACTTGTTAAAAAACCAACTCTTTTTATACTTTGGTGTTTGTTAGGATAGACATCTGTTTAGTTACAGAATTGCTCTTTATTTAAATTCCCCTTGCGAGAAAGTGGTCTCAACTGGGAAGACTTGGGTAGAGCAAGAGATATGGTGAAACCTGACACATCCTGGACCCCCAAAACCCTGCTATAATCTAGAGTGCAGCAAGAGGTGGTGTGATGCAGTGGGACTGTCTGGGGCTTTGGAGCCAGATGGCACTGGCTTCACATCCTGCTCACTGTCTAGCTATGTGACTGTGGGCAGGTCACGTCACCTCTTTGGTCTCAGTGTCCTAACCTGTAAAATGGGGACCATTCAGAACCCTCACAGGATGACCGTGAGGATTGTATGAGATGGCCTTGATAACACTTGCCCCAGCGCTGGCACCCGGGATGAGTCTGGATTGTGTATATGGGTTTTGTATATACGTCTGGATTGTGTATATGGGTAGTTGAACTAAACCCAAGGGGAAGAGTGAAAGCAGAGCAAGCTGGCAGTGAGGATGGCATCGTTGTGGGAGGGACCAGTAAAAGGGAGTGAGTGGACAGAAAGTTGGAAGTTCCCCAGCTAATCTCCTGATGGCCCCACTGCTTGGAGGGTGCCCACATCCCTCGTGTGGGTGAAGAGCATGTTCACACATGGTCTCAGATGAGCCTATTTGCCACCCTGTTAGGCAAGGGGGCCCAGTGATTATTACGCCCATGTCGTAGATGAGGAAACTGAGGTGGAAGGAGAGGAAAGGCATTGGGATCTCAGTTGAGAGGAGTCAGAACCTTGGTCTGCCAGCTTCCAGTCTGAAGCACCAGGCTTGGCTTCCAAGGGTCTGCAATGCCTTTGGCCCCACTTCCAAATAGTCCCTGATGGGGGCAAGTGGAGCCCTCCATCTTCAGGTAGTGTCCTTCTGCTAAACCTTCTAATTTCTTCATCTAGCTCTGTCCCAAATAGTCCCTGTCACCTCTTTCATTTGGAGACAAGATTTTATGGGCAGGACTAGGTGTTCCCTAGGTCTGTTGGTCACTATTCCCATTGTATGCTCTATGGAGTGTGTGACATGGGACCCTGTTCATGCTCATGGGCTCCTAGAGATCAAAGCTGTGGAGGGCCCCACACTGGATGGATAGGCTCCCAGTGGACAGACACCGCTGACCAGGGGCTCAGAGCGCCCAGTGGACAGAGACTACTCACCAGGGACACAGTTACCAATGGATGGAGATGGCTGACCAGGGTCATATACCACTGACCAGGAACATAGAGCTACCACCAATGGATAGATGTTGCTAACCAGGGGTTCTAATGGTTGACTTCTGGTGGCCGGGAGCATCTTCCCATCAGAACCACCCATCCAGGGAGCCCCCTTCTGGCAAAGTAGAAAAGTTGTCATGTTTCTCACCTTGAACACTTCAGAGTTTGTGGGCTTGTGTGGTGGCAGCAGAGGAGAGGGTGGAGAGAGCAGGGGCTTTGGATTGAGACAGGCTTGGGCATAAATCCTGCTGTACCCCTTCTTAGCTGCGTGACTTCTCTGAGCTTCTTCTCTTCATCTGGAAATTTGACAACAATTATATCTACCTCAGAGTGATATGTGAGGATTACATGAGGAAATAATTGTAAAATGTATGACATAGTGACTGGCACAGTACACTCTCCATAAATGTTAGCTTTCATCCTTCCTTCCTTCCTTCCTTCATTCATTCACTCATTCATTTCAACAGGATCTTTAGCATAAAAGCAGGCAGACACAGTCAGTAACCACAGGACTAAATGATCACTTCTTCTGAGCATCAGTGTCCCCGACTCTGGCGTCCCAGAGTGAACATCATCAGGTGTTTTCTGGGCACCCCCCGCCTGTCACTCAGCCAAATCCCACCTCTCTTAGGAGATCTGATGGGTTCATTAGAAGCTAGGGCTGAAAATGCAAGCTGCAATAATCCTTGAATTATTACTTGTAGCCAAATGGTTACCCAATTTTATCTGTTTTTGTGTGTAGAGACATTTCATATAAACAATTTAAAAAGGTTCTGTGAACATAATATTTGATTTCCATGATTGCAGCCCTAGGGATATTTTTCAAGAATATTTTATGTAAAAGAGACCAGTGATAACTGTTTATACTCAGCCCGTAACCATAGAGATGGAATTCCACCAGATCAAAGTATGAAGGTAATTAACTCCTTGCAAATTGTAGTTGAGCTTATGCCCCAAAACACATGACTCTACTCATGGGCTAAGCAGCCAAGGAAAAATCTTTTGGGGAAGAAAAGGATTGGCAAGGGCTCATCGGCAAAGCCATGTCCCCCTGTCTCCATCTAGAGGGAGGGCCTTTGAGCAGCCTTAGGGTTGGCCTAAGGGTTGGCCTCTATAGCCCTCAAAGTCAAATATCTTGACTGTCTTCCCCTCACTTCACCATCTGAGTAGTCTGTTTCCTGGCCCACCAGGCAGAGCTCCTGGATGTGGTAAATGAAATGACCAGACAGTTGTGTTGGGGACCAGACAGTTGCCTAAGAGTGAGTGCTCATCAGTCCCCTTTGCCCATAATAATCTCCATGTCCCACCTTCCTGGTTCTTTAAGAAGGACAGAGAATTTTCTCATCTGTGTCAGCTGCTAAGTAAGCAGAGCTTCATGCCCCACTAAATTGAGCCACCTGACTGTCCTCTATTGCACCATCGTTTTGAAAGAGTGCCCGTCCCAGCAGGCTCCCCCTTCCCTCCCTTTCTGTCTCATCCCTCCCCTTGCCCACTGGGAGCTCTGAGAAGACATGCCCACAGGGCAGCCTCCTCTGGGAGACAGTGTGAAGATCAGCTCCCCATCAGAGCAGTGCAGTATAGAGGTTGGGGGTGCACTTGGCCTGGGCCAAAATCAGTCTCTGCCACTTACTAGCTATGCGACCTTCTATGAATTACTTAGCACTTCTATAACTTAGTTTTCTTTTGAAAAAAGAACTAATGGTAGGTCTGTGGTGAGAGGATAATGCATGTAAATGTCCCAGGTACAGTGCCTAGCACAGGTAACAGGGCTGTTATTAGCCCCAGTTTGCAACTGGGGAAACTGGAGCCTATACAGGGTAAGTGACTTGCTCAAGGTCATATTTAACCTTATAAGGTTGTTTTGAGGATTAAATGAGCTGACGTGTTTAAGCTCGTAGAGTACTGCCAGGCACATATATATCAGTCTGGGTTCAGTGCTGGAAACAGAAACTAATTTGGTGACTGAGCACAAGGAAATTTGATATAATGAATGAAGTCCTACAACATTGTCGGGAGGACTGAAGGAGCCGATCACTGCTGGGCCTCTGGAAGGGTCTCCAGGACAATTCAGAACTGACCTTCCAGGGTTGAGTTGCTTGTTTCTGTTCTACCTCTGGCACCAGAGTTAAAAGCTCAGGGCTCATTCTTTTTGTTGCTTTTGTCTTTTCTTTTTTTCAGGGCTCATTCTTGGAACTGGCATCCAGGTACCAGGAAGCCGGCAGAATCCAGAAATGACTGCTGCCGCTGCCGCTGCCACTGCCACTGCCACAGTTGCCTCTCAACGAGGAAGCTGCAGAGTGAATGCTGGAACCAGCTGCGAAGAAAACCCACATTTCTAGGACCTTGTTTGCTGATAGAAACAGCCAAAAGGGATGGGAGGATGACCTCTGCCTCACTTCTGCTTCCCAGATCCGGTGAGTGCACCCAACTGGTGGAACCTAGTTCACATCCTAAACCCTCGCTGCAAATCTAGGAAACGTGGTTTAACTTTCCAGCCTCCCCAACCAGAAGGAGAGTAGAATGGAGGTTGAAAGAACTAATCCACAGAATCCAATACAAAGTGCTCATCAGTATTATTACAAGTGCTCAAAACATTCAATATTATTATTATTACTAACATTATCATTATTGTTATTATTTTAATCCTGGCCTTCTCAGGCAGCCTGGCTTTGGGACTCACTACTTTGATGAGCCCTTATGAAACAACGTTAAGGTTTGCTTTTCTGTTTGGGGGGCCTCCCTTACCCAGTTGTTCTCCCTGATGCACCATCTCATTTAATGGCATCATTATGTCTCCCTCTGTCACATTGCCCATGCCAGGACCTGGGATCAATCTGACTTACTCTTCTCCTTCACTATGCATGTGCTCACCTAGCCAACCACCAAACCTTATATATGGTGCCTACAATGTCATACCCGTCCCTTTACCCCATTGCCACAGTTCTAAGTCAGATCTTCATCATCGTTTCTGAGCCAGACAGTGTGACTGCCTTCTCTCTAGCTTCTCAAATTCCAAGCTTGCCCCAAAGGCCATTTTCCACCTAATGGCCTGCATATCTTTCTTAAACACAAATCTTGCCACTGCCTCCCCTGCTTTGAGCTCCTGAGTGACTCCCAGGCCTCCAGGTGGCCCGTACTCAGAGCCTGGCTCACAAGGTCCCTTTGCCTGATTCCTCTAGTCTCATGCCCTCCCAGCCTCGTCTGGCCCTGCCACACTTCATTCAGCCTTCCAGCCCCCATAGTTCTCGAACATGCCCTGCACCCTCACACACACACAAGCCTCTGTACTCTGCATTTCCCTTGCCTTTTCCACCTCTGCCCCAGGATCTCTGGGCCGCCTCTCAGGACTCGCTTGAGGCTGCCTCCCAGGAAAGTCCTCCCAGGAAAGTCCTCCCATGCATGTCCCCCACTCCCATCGCTTTGCACGGCATTCTGTCCCTTTAACATTAAACGTGGTGGGTTTCCACGATGAAGGAGGGCTGGTTCCTTGGGTGCGAGACCAGAACTTTCTCTTCCTCATCTGCCATCCCCATCTCCCTTGGTCTGCGGCTGCTTCAGATACTCTGCCAGTTAAGAATCCTCTTCCCTGACTGTTATTCCAACTGGGCTCCTTCTCCAACTGTCCTTTGACATGTTTAGCAATGGCCTTGGGCACCTACTTCCCTGAGCCCTAGGCTCTGCTGGGGCTGCAGATGGCATACCTTTAGGTAAAATCCAGGCCTGTACGCTGGGATATATAGCCCAGGAGGGAGGGAAGACAAGTCCAAGTAACAATAAGGGCCAAAGAGGTGAGTTCAGTGCTACAAGCAAGGACTGGAAAGTACCATAGGCAAGCAAGCGGAGAAGGCACATGGAGGAGGTGACTTTGAGGGGCCCCTGCAGAACTGGTCCATCTTGGTGGGCGATGCTCCCACTCTCTACTCTTCCCATAGGCCCCACTCCTCCACTATCTCCCAAACAACTCTACCTCCTGGTTTGGCATTTTCCCAGTGGCTGTCTTGTAAACAATGTGTGTTTCCCTGAGTTATTGATGGGAGAGCTGCTGCTTTGGCATGCAGACCTCACAAGCAGTCTTCCTTTTCATTTGTTTCTCAGCTTCCTCCTTGCGATGCCCAGTATTTGGTGGTCCTGTAATTATAGTGACAGCCAGGAAGCACTGGGTGCTCCATACAAGCTTTCAACCTAGTGTTATCCCTGGGAGGCCAGCACTGTTAGCCCCATTCTGCACTGGGGGCTGCTAAAGCAACAGCTGGTGAGTGGCCGAGGCAGGCCCGCTAGCTCAGGACTGCGGACTCATTACGGCACCCACAGCTTTCTCATGATGGCACCTGTGGTGGAGCTGGGTGTTCCAGGGCGAATGGTGATGAGGGGTCAGAAGGATGAGGTCAGATGTGGCCACAAGGAACTGTCAGTGGCCTTGGCAAGGGCAGTTATAGGGCAGTGGTGGGGACAGAGCCAGACTGCAGTGGTTAAAGTGGAGGGGGCAGCCAGGGATTGTAGGCAACTCTTCCAAGTCGCCCAGCTTTTATGGGAGGAAAGAGGGCACTGGGTTGGGGGAAGGTGGAGAATCAGGGTGGAAGGAGAGTGGTGTTTTCTTTCATTCCTTGATGAGTGAGCAGGACCTGAGCATGTTTAAGGGCAGGAGACAGAAGAAGGATAGAGAGTTGGGGAGTTATAAGAGAGATGGGTGATGGAAGATACCCCCTCCCAGAGGTGGGGAGAGAGGGGCCCCACAGCCCAGTGGTGGATCTGGCCTCAGGCTGAAGAAAGCCACAGAATTTGGGGGACAGGAGGCCGTGGGCCCGGGCAGGTGTCTTCTCAGGTGATAGGCATGAAGGGAGCACCTGCATATAAGTTTCTGTCCTCAGGCCTAGCACTTTCCCTCAGCACTTGTCACATACTATTTATTTTATTTACCTTTTAATTGTTGGATTCACCCCACTTGTCTGGGTAAGCTCCAAGAGGATAGGAGGTTTCATCTGTTGTGATCACTGGTGTATCCCCAGTGCCTAGGACAGTGACTTGCACAGATTTTGAATAATGAATCAGTAATTGTTGAATGAGAAATTGGACACTTTCTCAGGGAAGTTGGGGTAGGCCTGCAGCTGGCAAGAAGGGAGCGGGTTTGAGAGCAGAGGATTGGCAGAGCTGCTGTGGAGAGTGGGAGTGTCGACTCGGGATCACAGGACCTCAGGACCCGCACCGAGACCGTGTGCAGCAGAGCGGCTTGGTGGCAGGTCTGGGTCAGGAGTGGCCCCAGGGTCAGGGCTTTCCCAGGGAAGTGAAGGACACTGATGGCTCACGGGCTGGGGGCATGTGGTCAATAGGTGGGGTCTCTGAGTTAGTGATGAGAGACGGAGTGAGTCTGAGGGTTGACAGGGTGCGGGCTGTGGAATGGGGTGTGAGCGAAGGCCACCAATGACAAGGAAGTCAAGGACCTGATAGCATCTAAGGAGGCTGAGGTCACCCCAGATGGCCTAGGGGGAGGACAGTGGGCCCACGCCCAAGTCTCTGGTGATGAAGGGTGTGAAGGAAGTGGGTAGAGGACTTCTGCAAGGAGGGGAGGGCTAGACTACAGAAGCCTCGGATGGACAAGACCTTTGGGTGCTGACAGAGGAGTCTGAGCTTGGAGCCACCTGCCAATGCGAAAAAAAAGGAGCGGCCTCCAAGCAAGAGGGCCAGGGGTAAATGATTCCCTCAGAGGAAAGCTGGCTCCAAGTGAGGACAGAGGGAGGGAGAAGATGCAGCGGAGTAGTTATAATCATTATTATTCGTTTAGCTCCTAGAACCATGGTTCCAGAGGGACCTTCCATAGGGATGGCCAGAAGGGCTCACACCTAGGCGATCACGCTTACTTCTCGTGCGCGGGACCATTGTCTGATTATATGGCTGTGTACATGCCTCCTGGGCTGTCTGACGAAGTTGGATTCCTAGACCTACCTGATGGCTCTTAGGGGTGTCCCTCTTCCCACCAGATTCTGCTGGGGAAACTTTGAGGGTTTGCAGCTCCCCATTCTTCTTCTTCCTTACCGTGCACAGGCAGGGTGCTGTCGTGCATGCTGAGGTCTGCAGTTACCCTTGTCCTTTATCACTCATTGGGGTTTGGAACACTAAAGGCAGTTGGGTTGCTGGGGTGACTGAGGCTGAGAGGACACGGCCAGCACTGAGGTAATAATGGTGTCCTCGACACTCCAGCTGCGTGTTTCCTCTGCCCAACCCACATTTCTGACCACAGACGGGCCCAATCAGTCGCTTGTCACTCCTGCCTTCCGGCATTCATTCCTCTGTTAATTTTATACAGCAAATATTCCTTGATGCCACCTTTGGACTGACTGTGCAAGGGCCGGGAAGTCAGAGGGTGCCGCTTCCATCCTGGCCTCCAGCACTCACAGGCTTGTCCAGGATGAGGCTGCTGCTCAGGAAACTTGTGGAACTTAAGAAACTTTGTGGAAGTCAGTACATGGCAATGACCTTGGGAGGAGGAGTCTGTTCCTGCCTGTCCCTGTCGTCACATATCTACGAAAAAAATCCCGTTTGTATTTCTACACACTCCTTTCTCCCTTGGCCAACCCCCGCGGGGCTCAATATATCACTCAGCACTTGTGCTGTGTTGGAGTTGTCAAGGATACTTCTGCTGGCCTCATTACAGCTTCTCATGCTGGGAACTGTGTCTTTGGGTGTGGCTTTTGATTGATTAAAAGTAGGTTAAAGTAATAAGGTAGATGAGGCGCTTCCAGGACCTTTGCGCTCTGATGCCAAGTTGGTGATGGCTGAGACATTCCAAATGGAACAGCCTGGGGAATACATGAGTAATGTGGCCCTCCTTCTCCCTGTGTCTTCTCTGCTGCCTACCACCCAAGCCCTGAGGATATTGTTGGTTTGTTGTATCGAGGATCTTCAGCTCAGGAACAGTGGTTCTGGGCTCCTCTGAGCTGGTGTACCCCGGGAGCCTGCTAGACTCCCCCAGATTTAGTGGCTGAATTGGGAGGGAACACCTTTCTCTTCTCCTGCACAGACTGGTGCCTGCACAGAGTTGTGCCCCCATGCTATCTATCTCCCCAACTAACCTCCCACTGGCTCCTACCCCTTCGTAGCCCCTGTTTCTGTACCCCTTGTTTTCCTGCCTGGAATGCTTTTTCCTGTAGGGACTGTGTCTGTTTTTTCACTATCATATTCTCAGAACCAAGCATAGTTCCTGGCACATAGTAGGCACTCAGGTGTTTGTTGACTGACTGGATGACTAGATGAACAAATTACCCCTTCCCTGGCTTCACAGAGTTGGTCACATAGGTGGGAAGTCAAAAACTCCAGTGATAGAAGAAGACACTGGGGAGCAAAGGGCTGACCCCTGGGGGAGGGAGTGACCTGGGGAAGTTCTGACCGCCAGCTATGGTCACACAACAATGGGGTGGCATTTTGCAACAAGGTCTTCCTATGTCATCGTGATCTCTGGTTGCCTACTGTCCTTTTCTTCTTCTAGCGTTAGTGGGGGCCCTGTAAAAACTCCGCATAGTGTTTTATGCTCATGCCAGAGGTGGTTGCTGCTGAGGGTCGGCTTCTCCCATAGGCACCTCCTGCTGCCATGCTTGAGAAATCGGACTTTTCCTCAATTCTCCGTCTTCCTGGACTTGCCCAGGAACCTTCCAGAGAGATGTTCTTCTACTCTTGAGCTGGTCACGTGTGCTTGAAATGTTTGTCTTTATCTAGTCTACACTCCTAGGAGAAGGTGTGGTTCTTTTCTCTTTCCTGCTTGACTGGAACCCACAAGCTGCAATCTCTGGAGAAACTGTCCTTCCTCCTGAAGCTTCTAGCTTCCTCACAGCTCTCTCTGGCAAGCCCCCACCCTGTTGCTGCCTCTGCGGGGTGCTGGCCGGCTCCTGCTGGACCACAGGGACTGCACTTGCCCCGGCCTCTGTCCCCCCCGACCCCCATCCCTACACAGCTGCCAGAGCGAAGGCCCAGCTGCACTGAAGGCAGCTTTGTTATTGAATTCCTGGGGTGCTCACTTGCTCAGTGACCCCGGGCAGTTCCATAATGTTTCTGGGCTTTGGTTTCTTCTTTTTGTAGGATTAACAACGTCTAACCCACAGGTTTATTGTAAGAAATGACATCAGTGTAAGTCACCTTGCCCCATGCCTGCCACTTAGTAGGAGAGCAGAGGATTAGTGCTCTTCTCTGACACACGGCAGACATCAATCCATAAACTTCCTTTCTCTTACTTTTTGTAAAGAGTGTATACAAATCCGGGGCCCACAGCCAGTAGAGTGAGCCTTTAATGGCAGGGATCAGCTCTGATGGACAAAGTAGGATTATTTATTTCTGGCTCCTTCTATGCTAATATGTGCTACTAAGGGGACTGGGAAGATTGAGTGAGGCTAAACACTTCCCCATATTGTATTCACCAATGTGCCTTTCCTAAGCCATTACAAAGGAGGTATCTAGGCATTGCATAGCCAAACTGTCTTGCATTCTGGATGAGTAGGCTTTGATTCAATGAGATTTTTACCATAGGTGGTGGGTGGGCTTCTGCGGACCTGGGGGCGGAACCAGCTTCCAGGTTCTTTCCCTGCACCCCAGTGACAGGAAAGGGTGTATGCACCGGGTTTGGCCTCTCAAACCTCCATTCCCTGGAGCTTTTGACATGCGGGGTTTGGGATTCTATTTAGCTGCTAAATAGATTATTTGTTCGTTTGTTTCCTCGTTGCAAAGGATTGCTCATGCTCAGCTGGGCACTGTTGCATGCAGTTTTCTGAGTAAAGAGCTGTTCCAACCAGATGGAAAAGTCTTTTGGTCTGCCAGTTGATCGGTTATACAAAATCAAACATCACTGCTGCCCAGTCAGTCCTGGCAGACAAGAGGACACTGCTATGGGGAGCGAGACAGCGGGAGAAAGTAAACCCGTGAGAGTGAGCATGGGCATGTCTGTTCCTTTGGTCAGGTCTCCACTGACCAAGTCAAGTAGGCTCGGAGGAAAGCCAGTAAAGGCCTCAGGCCTGCAGCCCAGGCTCATATCCTTGCTTGGGACTAACGGCCTCTTTTGTCCATCTTGGGCATAGCTTTAATCGGTCGGCTCTGTACTCCAAGATCCTGAAACCACCCTGGAGTCTTCTTAGGAATTCCAGACACCAGCTCCCTAATCCTTCCCTGTACCTTCCCCTGCCACAGCTGCTCTGGGATTTTTTTCTGAAGATGTTTTTTTAGAGGTTGAAGGTGAATGACTTCAGGCAGATGATTAGCCTAATTAAGCTTAATACCTTCTGCAATTACCATGCTGGCTTTGAGGAGCATCCCCTTCCTCCCTTTCAGCCGAAGGGCTGAGTGGAAATACTGATGGAGCAGGCCCGCCTTCTAGCAGGCCTGGCCCTGCCTCCTGGCACAGCACTTCAGCTTGCCCCTCCCTGGAGCTGGTAGTGATGGTGGGGTGTCTCTGGGGAGGCACACTTGCTCAGAGCCCTGGGGGGCCTTATCACTTGAAGGTGGCAGTCAGTTTCCTGCAAACTTCACTTATGACAAGGAAGGGGGCTTCAGAAATAGGTGGTCCAGCCTCAGGGGCAGGACAGAGCTCCCCAGAAGTGCTTGCTGAAAGGATAAGGTGGTTCCTTCAGAAATAAGATGCTAATCGTTCTGTGGGGTGCTGGAAGAGGCCCTCATAGCCGTAATAGCTCTGTGATGATGGCAGACACTCTGATCCAGTCACCTTAGCGAGGTGGAGGGTGACCAGGTCTCTAACCTCTACTGGGACTCTGGTTCCTTGAGGGTCCCTATGTTGTTACAGACTCAGGTCTGGTTGGTGGTCTCCTGCCTCCTTCCCGGGCTCCGCCTCAAAAAGGCAAAGGAAATGGGTACAAAGGAAATGAATAAAGGAAAGCAGAGAATGTGAAAAATGAACAAAGAAATGATATGAATGTCCATGACTTATTGAATCCTTGCTAGATGCTAAATTCCTTGACATGCATTATGTCATTTCATCCTCACAGTAACCCTGTGTGGTGGATCCCATTGTGATTCCGTTAACACGGATGAGGAAACAGAGGTTCAGAGAGGGTAAGAAACTTGACCAAAGTCCCACAGCTCGGAAGTGGCAGGGCTGAGAGTCAGTCCCAGCCTGTCTGACTCCAGAGTCTGTCCTTCCAAATTCAGTGGATAAGGCCTGAATTCAGTGTTCACTTGAACCAGCAGGTGAATTAAAAACAACAAAAAAGGAACCTTATGCTTTACCCAGCTCCGGGCCAGCTTGTGCCAGGTACTTTATGTTCATTTGTCTCCTTAAGCCTCATAGATATAAGTGCCCATATTTTAACAGGAGAAATGAGGCTCAGGTAAGTCGAGTGACTGCTCTAGCGATTAAGTGGAGAAGTGGCCATTCGCTGGGGCACAGAGATTGAGAGGCCAGGGGTCAGACAGCTAATGCTCTCACAGTGGGTGTTTTTTTGGCAGCGTTTCCCCCAGTTTGCTAAGAATAGCCTGTTCCAGTGAGTCCCAACCCAACCTTGAAGTTAACAATCGAGGCAACTGATATTCAGGACCCTTGCCTTTTCCTACACTCAGTAAAAGAGTAACTCAGACAGCTGAGGGACCTTGGCTGAAAGGGACTTTGAGGTCTTTAATGTGGCCTTGCCCCAATCACAGGAGACCAAACTGGAAATTTATGGAGTCATAGAAAGTCAGGTTTCCAAAGACCGCAGAGGCAGCCCAGTGTGGTGGTCAAGGGCATGGTCTTTGGAGCCAGACAGCCGGTCTGAACTCCAGCTCTGCCACATGCCTGGTTATGATCCCTCAGTATTCCATCTGCAGATGGGGATAATAATGATGCTCACCTTAGGCCTGCTGTGGGGAGTAGTTCTCATGAAGCACTCAGAACAGTTTCTGGTACAGAGTAAGTGCTGTGTGGGTGTTTATGAAATATAAACATTGCATACCATTGGAAAATGCTTTTAAGTAATTTTAGGTGAGAACTGTGGGGTGCAAAATTATGTACATTATGCTCTCATTTTATTTATGTATATGCATATATATAAATGTTAATCATGATTTCCTCTACGTTATGGAAATCCGGATGGTTTTTATTTTTTTCTTCATAACAGTCTATATTTCCTCTATTTTGTGCAATAAGCATGGATTACTTTATAATTTTAAAAAATCTTGTTAAAAAATACAAAACAAAGACTGCTGTTCCATGCGAAGTTCCAGCCCCCATGGCTCCCACTCCCATTACAAGATTGGTTCTAAACGACGAGTAGTATGTGCTCCTGAAAGGTTGGGAGTTCTTGTTTGGAAACATCCAAAGGCTTCGTATATTCTGAGTATGAAGAGAGGGTTTGGGACTTGCCTCTTCGACAGCCTTGTCCATGGCTAGCATGCCTAGGGAGAAATACTAGGCAGAGCCAGCCTTTACTAGGATCTTATGTTCTTGGATGCCCTATTTCCTGCAGAAATGGCACAGATGTCCATGTAAACAGTGGATATTCTTGGTTGAGCTTACCCTGGGTACCTGCTTTCCAGAAACATGAGCATTTAACATCTTCCTCACTGCCATTGCCTGACTTTCTTGCTTGGAGTTTGACCATCTCAAAACACACATCTTTGAAAGTGGTAGTAAACTTGAACTTGAAAAATCCTTAGTTTGGGGCCAATGGAAAGTCTAGGGCTGTGTGAGACTATTCATTCTTTTTTCTTTTTTTTAGTGGTGGAACCAGAATTTCTTTTTAAAAAATATTTATTTATTTTAATTAGTTTCAAGTATACAGTACATTGGTTA